>NW_013549178.1:0-5930 GCF_000499425.1 Eimeria acervulina | reverse complement strand
TAAACAAAATTTAAACAAACAAACAAACAAACAAAGACAGAGGGGAGACATAATATCTATAGCAGCAAACAAATGCATGCAAGCAAAACAATTAAAAATATATTTATAGGGCCTCTAGTAGAGACAATATAATCTTATTGATGTTTCTATGAAGCACACTGATAAATAAATAAATAAATAAATAAAAACAAACAGAGCTTTGATAGCAGCAAATAATGCATGCAAAATAAACAAAATAAATATACTTACTTAAAAAATTAAAAACAAATATGTGGTGCAACAAATTAACAAACAAAAACAGAAAAACATCTCCTTTTAAAGTGTCTCCTTTTAATAAACTGTCTGTCTCCTTTTAATAAACTATCTGTCTCCTTTTAATAAATTGTCTGTCTGTCTCCTTTTAATAAATTGTCTGTCTCCTTTTAATGCGGTGTCTATCTCCTTTTTAATAAACTATCTGTCTCCTTTAAATAAACTGTCTGTCTCCTTTTTAATAAGCTATCTGTAATAAATTGTCTGTCTCCTTTTTAATAAACTGTCTGTCTCCTTTTAACGACTTGTCTGTCTCCTCTGTAATAATCTGTCTGTCTCCTTTTAATGGGGTGTCTGTCTCCTTTCAATAAATTGTCTGTCTCCTTTTTAATAAACTGTCTGTCTCCTTTTTAATAAACTAAGCAGCATCAGCAGCAGCAACAGCAGCAGCAACAGCTGCAGAAGAAATAAAAGCACCCGATGAATAAACCCTAGAAGCAACAAAATTCGAGGCAGCAGCAGCAGCACAAAGAAAAGGAGACAGCAACAGCAGCAGCAGCAGCAGCAGCAGCGGCAGCAGCAATAAAAGGAGACACTTACCTGCTGCACTGTACCCTCAACATCTCTTGTATCGGAGTTTGTCATTGTTTGAATAACCACAGGATGCAACCCCCCAATAAAAACAGGTTGCTGCTGCTGCTGCTGCTGTTGCTGCTGCTGCTGCAGCTGCTGCTGCAGCTGCTGCAGCAGCTGCTTCTGTACAGAATAAGGCTTTTCATGAAGAAGGTCAAATGCTTTTGCTGCTGTCTCCCCCCCTCCAACAACAACACTGCGAGTAGGCAGCCTTATAGTGCTGCTGCTGCTGCAGCAATACCGTCCTTCTAAAGGCTGCTGTTCTCCTTCTGCTTCTGCTCCTGCTGCTGCACCTGCTGCTGCTCCTGCTGCTGCTGCTCCTGCTCCTGCTGCGTACGCAGCACTCGCTGCAGCAGAAGATGTACCCCTACCAGACTTCAAAAACCCTATGAGACGATTGCCGATTGCATAGGGTTTAGAAGCAGCAGCAGAGGAGACAGCTGAAGATATCGGTGCTGCAGAGACATAAGCGGTTTGCTGATGATAAAGAAGAAGCAAGACAATAAAGAAACAGCAGCAAACAGAAGACAGGGGCCCTGTGGGGCCCCACACTGCAGCAGCATTGGGGGGCCCCTTTGGGGCCCCCAGAGGCAACGGGGGCCCCCCGGGGGCCCCCCTCCTTGAATGCTTACGTTGATTCTGCATGCGTTTATAAATAAAGATATTCAATATTAGGTACGGGGGCCCCTTCTGCTGCACCAGAGATGCGTAGGGGGCCCCCAGGGGCCCCAGAATAAGCGCTATAGAAGGATGTATATATATTAAATATAATATACATATATATATATTTATTTATAAAGAGTTGTAGAAGGGTGAGAATTAATAATAATTTATTTAATGCTAATTGATGTTCTGCTGCCTTAATCAGGAGATGCGCAACAATTGAGGTGTATAGACACCTCGATGAAGGGCCCCCAGAAGAAGACAGGGAGGTAAACACAGCAGCAGCAGCAGCAGCAGCAGCAAATATGCTGTTGTTTGCATGCAGCTGCAGCAGCAAAAGCCCAATTGCTATTTGTCTTTTAAAGTATTTCTTTTTCTTGCATTTATTTGACTGTCTTCTGCTCTCTGTGTGGAGAGTCACCCGCGCAGCTTCGATCTGCTGCTGCTGCTGCAGCAGCAGCAGCAGCAGCAGCAGCAGCTGGGGCTGCAGCGGCTGCCGACCTTATGAATTGGGCAGACAAAATATATTTTTGTTCAATTAAAAATAAAAATAAATTAGTTTAAAATTATAACTGCTATTATAATGAGTAAAGAAGAGTGAAGACAAACTATACGTCAGCTCGGCTCCGCTAATGCAGCCTGAGACAGTTGCTGCTGTTGCTGCTGATGCTGCTGCTGCTGTTGCAGCAGCAGCAGCAGCAGCAGCAGAGCAGGGGCGCCGTTCTGTAGAGTGTGAGGGCCCCTCATACATTGACGGGACCTCCTACTGGGGCGAAGCAGCACTAGACACCTACAGCAGCTGCAGCAGCAGCAGCAGCAGCAGCAGCAGCAGCAGCAGCAGCAGCAGCTGGGGGGTAGAGTGTGAGGGCCCCTCATACATTGACGGGACCTCCTACTGGGGCGAAGCAGCACTAGACACCTACAGCAGCTGCAGCAGCAGCAGCAGCAGCAGCAGCAGCAGCAGCAGCAGCAGCAGCTGGGGGGATTTGAATCCTTGTAAAGAATGGTGCTTCCTCAGAAATATAACAGGTCATTGGTCTCCGAAGACAGTTACTGCTATAATTTTATCAGATATGTTGCTGCCTGCAGCAGCACTAGCTGAGCTTAGCTGCTGCAGCAATTTGCTGCTGCTGCATCTGCAGCGGTGTGGGGTTAGAGACATCTCCTGCTGCAGCTCTCTTCCTAAGCTGCAGCGACTGCTGCTACCCGAAAATGTTATTACTTCTCTTAAAGGGTTAAAGTCTTTGCGTTCTTTAACTGAACTTTGTCTCAAAGGGAACCCTATATCAGATATAAGAGTAAGATATATAAATATTAACAACAAATTAATTAACTAACAATAAAATAAAACGATCAATCAGCTGTACAGACACCCCACAACTATTAAAACTCTTTCTCTTTATTTTGCACCCTCAATAAAAATAATCTCTGCGTCAATTATCTACTAAAATATAAATATATATATATATATATATATATATGTACGTATATACATATATATATATATAACAATATATATATATATATATGTATGTATGTATATATAACAATATATACATATATATATATATATATATATGAATATATATAGACAAAGTATAGTAGGTGAATAGCTATCAATATATCAGTATATAGGCATGTAAATATATACACATGTATATATATATATATATAATATGCATATATATATAATATGTATATATATATATATATTTATCTATTAATATAAATACAAAGAAAATAACTCTGTATATATTTTTTTATTATCAAAAGGAGACCCACAACTCGCTGCAGCATTATGAGAGACAAACAAAAACAAAAAATAAACAAAACAAAAAAAGAAGAGACAAACAAATGACAGAAATGCAGAGACAGTTGAAAAGGAGACACCGAACAAATAAACGAATATATGTATATGTAGATATATCTATATATCTACATATATACTCAAAAGGAGACCCACAACTCGCTGCAGCATTATGAGAGACAAACAAAAACAAAAAATAAACAAAACAAAAAAAGAAGAGACAAACAAATGACAGAAATGCAGAGACAGTTGAAAAGGAGACACCGAACAAATAAACGAATATATGTATATGTAGATATATCTATATATCTACATATATACATATATATACATATATATACATATATATATATACATATATATACACATATATATATATATATACATTTATATATGTATATATATGTAGAGAGAGAGAGAGACAGAAAGAGAGAGACAGAAACACAAAAAGAGACAGACGGAGAGACAGAGACGGAGACAGAGAGACAGAGACAGAGAGAGACAGAGAGAGAGACAGAGAGACAGAGCGAGACAAAGAGACAGAGACAGAGACACAAAAAGAGACAGGAGAGAATGTGCAAGTTATTTTGCTGTCTCTTTTTGTCTCCACATCTTCTCAGCTGTATGTACACCGCATTATTAACTACAGACAAATATACAAATACTGCGTGCAACAATGCATGCGTCCATCTCTATTTATTTATTTATTTATTTATTTATTTATTTATTTATTTATTTATTTGTTTGTTTGTTTGTTTGTTTGCCTCTTTGTTTGTATATGCGTTGGTTGTATTAATATACACCTACACACTTTAGTAAGAATATATATATAAATGTAAATATAAATATAAATATAAATATAAATATAAATATAAATATAAATATAAATATAAACATAAAGATAAAGATAAAGATAAAGATAAATATATATACAAATATGAATATAAATATAAATATAAATATAAATATAATTATAGAAACATATAAATAAATAAATATATATATATAATTACATATATAAGTATATATATAGTTTTCTTTATTTATTTTATTTGTTTGTTTTTTATATAGGGGTTGGCGTTACTAATATACACATACGCACACCAACATAAATATCTAAATAAACATTAATAAATAAATAAATAAATAACTAAATAAATAAATAAATAAATAAATAAATAAATAAAATATGTTTATTTATTTACTTTTAATTTAGGAGTTGCCTTTATTATTAAACTTCTCTAAACTACGTCGGGTTGACTTTCAAGGGGTTGGCGGCGAGTTGAGGGCCCCCATTTGCAGAGATAGAGAATATAAAAAAACAATGCTGAGTCTGTTTTATTTTAATTATAATACATTAAAGAAGACATGCATAAGAGGTGAGCTGTATTGGGGCTTCTTTATGCTGCAGATGCATGCATTTGGCTGTCTGTACACCTCAAAGAAACTAATTTACAGCTGCAGATGTTGTTATCTCGACTTTAATAGCTTTGCTGCTGCTTTGTGCTGCTGCTGCTGCTGTTTGCTGCTGTCACCTGCTGCTGCTGCTGCCTTCTGTTGATTCCTGCTGCTGCTCCTGCTGCTGCTGCTGTTGTGGTTTGCTGCTGTCTGCTGCAGCGAGCGGCCCCCGTCTGTGTATTTTGGATGGCCAGCGTTTGCTGCTGCCTTCGTTTGCTGCTGCTGCGGAGGAGTGTCTGTCTGCTGCTGCAGCAGCAACGAAGAGAAACAGCAGCATTAGAACGCATGCGCAAAACGCAATAAAAGCAGCATTAAATATACACCCGAAACAAACACAACCTGCCTATACACCCCAGCATCAACATATATCACCTCCACAGACACCTGAACAACTCAGTCATTCATCGCTTATTAAAATCAACGGCACATCTCACCAACCTTTACACAACCTGGGGGCCCCTGGGGGCCCCTCTGGGGGCCCCTCTGAGGGCCCTTCTGGGAACCCATCTGGGGGCCCCTCGGGGGGCCCCTCGGGGGGCCCTTTGGGGGGGCCCACAGGGGGCCCCTCTGAGGGCCACTCTGGGGGCCCCTACGGGGGCCCCTCTGAGGGACCTTCTGGGAACCCATCTGGGGGCCCCTCTGAGGGCCCTTCTGAGGGCCACTCTGGGGGCCCTTCTGGGGGCCCCACTGGAGGCCTCGCCGGGGGCCCCTCTGGGGGCCCCTCTGAGGGTCCTTCTGGGGGCCCCTCTGGGGGCCCCTCTGGGGTCCCGTTAGTAGAGTGTGTGTATGAGGGTTTAGTGAGTACTGGGGGCCCTTTTAGGGTTTGTGTTGGGGCTTTAGAGTGCCAGGAAAGGAGAGAGAGACTGCAAAGAGATGTTCAGCAGAAAATGAAAGAAGTGCAGCAGCTGCTGCAGCAAGCCGCGCTGCTGCAGCAGATCAGCTGCTGCAGCAGCAGCAACAGCATTAGCAGCACCGATAGCGGCACCAGCAGCGACACCAGCAGCAGCAGCAGCACCAACGACAACAACAGAAACAACAGCAGCAATAGCAGCAGCAGCACCAACGAAAACAACAGCGACACCAGCAGCAGCAGCAGCAGCAGCAGCAGCAGCAACAG
>NW_013549179.1:0-6926 GCF_000499425.1 Eimeria acervulina | reverse complement strand
TATATATATATACATATATATATATGTGTGTGTGTATGTATGTGTCTACATAAAGATCATAAATAAGTGTAGCCATATACACACACATATATGTAGATAAATGCATATATATATATATGTATATATGTATGTATATGTATATTGTGTTATATATATATATATATATGTATATAATGTGTGTGTGTGTGTGTGTGTGTGTGTGTGTTTATATAGACATAACTACATAGATATGCATATATATATATATATATATATGTACATGCATATATATGCATTTATATATGTATTTATACATTTATATATTTATACATTTATATATTTATATATAAAAGGCATAAAAACAGCACTTCTAGTTAACAGCACGGGGGAGAAAACAACTGCTAAGCAACGGCAGCAGCAGCAGCAGCTGCTGCTGCTGCAGGATTAGCAGCTTATAGCAGTATCAGTATCAGCAGCGGCAGCAGCAAATTGAATTTGATATAAGTATTAAAATAGAACGAGAAGACGCGGCGCATGCTGCTGCAGTGTTTGTCTGTACAGCGAACTGCTGCTGCTGCAGCTGCTGCTGCTGCAACTAACCTTTACGAACTGAGGCCGCAGGTGACAGGCTGGAGGGGGAGGCCCTGCGATGTGCCTGGGGGTTCTTGAGGCAGATGCTGCTTCTGCTTCTGCTTCATTTGTTTGAGCTGTACCGCCAGCAGCAGCAGCAGCAGGAGAAGCCCTGATCTCCGGGTCTGTGCCGGTTTGCTGCTGCTGATGTTGCAGCTGCAACTGATGTTGCTGCTGCTGCAGTTGCAACTGCAGCTGCAGCTGTAAATGCTGTTGGGGCTGTTGCAGCTGTTGTTGCTGTTGTTGCTGCTGCTGCTGCAGGACGAGTTGCAGCTGCTGTTGTTGCTGCTGCTGCAGCTGGGGCTGTTTTAGCTGTTGCTGCTGGTGTAGCAGTTGTTGATGTTGATGAATATGTTGCTGCTGTTGCTGCTGCTGCTGCAGTGCTGACTCTCTTGTGAGCAGCAGCAGCGCGTCGTCGGTCTCCCTGTCGGCTGAGGCTGGGGGGTTGATCCTGGGGGATGAAGCAGCAGCAACAGCAGCAGCAGCAGCTGCTGCTGCAGCTGCTGCTGCTGCACCCGATGCATGCGTTTGAGTCATTTCGATTTATTTGCTATTATTAAGGGTTCGAGTGTACAGACACCTGAGTAGAAAGAGAGGCTGATGTAGGGAGAACTGAGAGCGGGCGCCTCCTGCAGATTTATTGTGGGGTTGCAGGGATCAACAGGCTCTTTAAAAGAAAAGGAAATAATAAAGAATAATAATTATTTATTCAAATGCTCAAAATTCTTCGCTACAGGGCCTCTTAAGGCTTCAAACTAAACCTCAAGTCATAGGAACCGCCCGGTGGTTGCTGCTGCTGCTGCAGCGGGGGGGGTGAAAGAAAATAAAAACCTGTATATAAAGACCTTTAATTGCACTATTGCAAATATTAATGCAATGATAAAGAGATTAAATCAAAAGAATACCCTCCAAAGGATGCTAAACTCCCCTAGGCGCTGCGGTGTCTCGACAGCTCTCCTCACCGAACCAACAGCAACAGACGCCAGAGAGAGAACAAAGACAAATGCCTTTTAAGAGCTTATTTAAGAGAGAAAAGAAGGCAGAGATCAAATATAATACATTAAAACCAACCAATAATACAAAAACCCCTTAAAAATTCCCCTAATAAACACTAGTTTATGCCTGCCTTCTCGTGTTGCTGTTCTATAGGCACCCCCCACGGACAGAGCTTGCAGCTGGCTGAGGGGTAGACTGGTAGGAGGTAGAGGGAGAAAAAAGACGAAAAATGAATGTTTTTTTGTTTATTTTAATTTATTTTATTCAGAAATATATTTTTATTCACAAGTTTCTCCCGAGACCGCCCTGTTTTTCTTCAAATTTTATCTCTTCCACACTACGGCCGCCATGCGGCTCAGACCACCGTCATTTAATAAGTTCTTCCTCTGCAACTCAGAAGAATATATATTTATTTTTAATATTCTTTTCAAATTGATTAATTATAACTCAATATAAACGCAGTTACTACGTTTTTATCGCCAGCTACGCTGAATATTTCCTACTAACCACTACTACTACACCAGGTGGAGGCCGGCCTGTTGCAACAGCTGCACGTTCTCAGCAGACAGCAAAACATGGGCTTAGACTCTTATTAGTTTGTTTATTTTCATTCATTCGTCTTCTACTTGAAGCTAGCCAAGCGATAATCCCTCATAATCCTCTCCCTAACCCCGCAACATCTACCCTGTGGGGCCCCCTAGCTTGTTGGATGGCGTATAGGAAGAGTTGTGCAGCACTGCAACTAGACAAATCTTCACAGCATAAAGAAAGCAATAAACCTTCAGTTTTTGTTCAATGTACCTATAGAACAGCGAGCCCCCGGTAGTATCACCTAGAGAATTTATTGTTTTTGCAAGAGGCAATACAGAGGCCTCTGCAATAACCTAGCTCTTCATAGACCAACAAGTATATGAGTGTTCAAAAAGATATAAAACCCAAACAGATATCTAAGCATTTTCATAGAAGATGTTCTGTTTACAGCAGCACAGGGTCTTGGGGGTGAGACCACAACAAAAAAGAACAAAGGCTGCGCTTAGCTGCAGCTTTTCTGCTGCAAGCCAACAGTACTTCAAGAACCTCAGCCCCATCCCCCGGTTAGATGCATGCAATAAAACCCTTGTCACTTGTTAAACTTTTGTTTATCTTTCAGCCTTCAATGGTTCCTGGCTACATACGTCTATATACTTACCTCTTAACAAGACTGTTAGTGGATTTTGTTTGTGCGTTGTTCTGTACACTTTCTACTTTCTTTTTCTGGGGTTGCAGCACTCGTCTGAGAAATATATTTAGCTACAGTTTTTGTTGGTTTGTTATAAAATCCACTTGCGTTGTTCCTTTCGCACGTCATCGTTAAGTTGCTGCTCTGCCCTTAGTGTGCCCCTGTGTGCAGCAGCAGCAACAACGAAGAGAACAGCAACAGCAACAGCAGCAACAGCAACAGCAACAACGCCGGCTTCGCATTAAGGCCAAGAAGATTGAAGAGGTTTATTGGTTAAGGTAAGCGCTCCCTATTATCAGCTGTCTTCGCTCCGGTCTCTTGCAGCCTGGGAACAGACCTGGGCTAGCGAGAGAGGAAGCATAACGTCTTGAGTTGCAGCACATCTTGCTGCAGCACATACTGCATATTACCCCTATATGAAAGTATATGCAAACCATTCTAAGAGCACAAGCTAAAGATGCATGCATTTATTTAACACTCACTTAGCACTATCTCGCCAGTGTGTATATGTGAGTATCTGTATTAATAGAGAAGCTTTCGATCCTCCTCTTCAGGAATATCAAAAGATTGATATTGCGTTTATAAGTGCAACATCCCAATGCAAATAATATTGTGAGTGTTTGACTCCCCAACAAACAGTGAAAAGAAAAGCCGCCCGTCTTATACTCGATGCTTCTATGCTTTGTCTTTGAAGCAACTTGTGTTCGAGGCGATTCCTTGGTGGTCTTCAAGGTGTTGGCTGCGATATAGTTTACCGCGATCTATCTTTTAAGCAGATTTAGTCTTTGCAAAGTTTAGTTAGTTGTTTGTTTGTAGCTCAACCGCTCTGCTACTGGCAGCGGTTGTTAAGATAAAGGGTTTGTCTTCATGCATATTTTCGTTCAGTTTCTGTTTATTAAAACAAGTTGTTGTTAGTTTTCCTTCGTGAGTAGTTTCGCTAGAGGGACAACAACAACACAACCCATTGAATCTTCGTAACTAAATATATTAATTTCTGGCAAATCCAGAAATTAATATATTTAGTTACGATGATTCAATGCGAGATTGAGAAAATGCTGAAAGAAGGGAAGGAGCGCGCAACTCTGTAGGGCTTCTATTTACGCTGGGTCTTCTCCAACTCCAGCTGCAAAAACACTAAAGCATTAAATGATGCTTGTTTTCATTTAAAAATATGTTACGAGTGCCCCTGCATATTCTGGCTGAATAAAACTCCGCATGAGTGCATGCATGCATAGCGTCTGTCGTCGGTATGCACTGGGATATGCAAAAACGCCCCTGCGAAGTCAAAGGGCGAATAGACTGCTGAGTTTTTAAAGCACTCAGGCAACTGGCAAAGGTGAAGAAGGGAACAGCATTGTTTGCTTTGATGTTGTTACATTATTATATCCGCCAACTCCCGCCCCTGCTCTTCGCTAGTGCCTCCTTCTCTCCAAACACGCTAGTTGATTGTTGTGCTTTACTTATTATTAGCATTTCGCCTGTTTTTTCTCCAATTCTTCAAGGTGCGGGGAGGGAGGGGGGTTGTATCTCGAGACCAAGCGTTGGGCTGCTCATAGAAGGCATTCAAATCGGTGCATTAGGCATCCTGAAAGGTAGAAGGTTCTTGTTATTCTAAAAATAAGTAAATATATATACATATGAAAAACTTTTCTTTAACTGTGTCGAGTTCCCCATAACTGAGGCGCCCACTGCGACAGGGTGCATGCATTTCTCTGTCGTGCCCGGCAGCGCCTCAGCGGTGAGTAGAAGTCTTTTTCTTCCTTTCACCCTCGCCTATTCGTTTTTGTAAATGTTTGTTCCATATGCTGGAGAGAGAAGCCCCCGCTATGAACCATAGAGATAATAACTCCGAGTCAACCAACCCTTTTGACTTCTGTTTAACAAGGAGAGATAATACTACTCCTCGGTGTAGCAGTCTATTCTTTCGTTTTAAACTTTCTTATTTCTGGCATATCTTCTTTCATTGCCGACTTGGGGATAAACATACATCGCCACGCATCTCGGAAGTCTTTCACAATCTGGACTTCCTCCGCAGAAGCAGTGCCCATGCATAGGCGCATCCACCATTGTTTTACATCTTCTTCTAATAAAAAGGATGTTAATACCCAGAGTAACTCTCCAGGTGCAGTTTGAAGACAAAAGGTGACCATACACCGTAGAGAAAGACACAGTCACTGCACTCGAAACTCTTGCATCCCGATTCTCTCTACGTATGTACTATCGGCAAAGGCCGAGGCATTATCCTAAGAAACCTCCATTCTGCAACAGTAGAAAGGGCTGAATTATTAACACCTATGTTGAAGACAGTCTCAAAGATTTTCTCCAGCAAAGGACCCCTAAACGTGAGTGCTGCGCATAGCCCAGCTATGGCCATGGGGTTTGTTGTTTTTGTCTCCCGAGGAACCGCCTGATCTTACTAATTGAAGAAGACAGTCTCCTTCCTTAGCACAAGAGACAGTCGAAAGCTTTAATAAAACCAAAATGCTCCTCACTAAACAGCAACACGTTTCCCCCTTCAACTCTCAAGGCGTCTTAGGTACAGCGACACGAAGGCCTGGGGCTGGTGAAGAGAGACTTTCATGAGCTGCAGCAAAACTTGCTGCAGCTCCTGCTAAGAGAGACCCACCTTGAAGCATGCGTGGATTCGCCTTGGTGGTTGCAGTCGCATAGTAGAGAGTTTGTAGATATTTCCTTTGCCTTTAGGGGACATCCTAGATGGAAGAAAAATTAAATTAAATAGAACACCGACTTCAAAGAGAGCGAGCTATATACATATTATGCTGCAGTCTACGCTTAACTTGCCCTCATTAGTTTTATCTTGTAGTTATAAACCCTAAACCCTAAACCCTCCACCTTATACCCTTAAATTATACTTCATGATAGAAGAGCAAGGACTGAAAAGGAAAGGTGTTTCTGCATAATTCGCCTTTATATGCACAACTAACAATAAATTCAGTCTTAGTATTATCAGTAGGGGGTCATAGGAAGCTGTCGCTCACAGAAAAACAAAAAAAAAAATATTATTGCTGCTGCCGGTAGCTCCACCATGCAGTCATTTAGTTATAGCATGCACTTTGCTGCTATTTGTACTATAAATCTACACAATATATATCAATAAATATATGTATAGGGATATATATATATATATTTATATGCATTTATATATATATATATATACATGTATATGCATATGTACATACATAAAATATGTGCAGCTATACATTATATATGCATGTACAGTTATATATATTTGTCTATATAGATAAACATATATATATATATATATATATATGAATTTATCTGAATATATATACATATAAATAATATATTTTATTTAAAATAAAACAACAAAATATTAATTTGCTGAAGGATATCGAGACACCCTCGAAAATTTTGTTTTTTGTATTGTAGAGGCTTCGATCTGCGGTAAGAAAAATAAATAAAAGTAGATATATATTTTATTATTATTTGAAAGTAAATATATTTTATGATTATTTAAAAATAAATATATTTTAATTTGCACATTTTAATTAAGAATTTGTTTTAAGCGAGGAGTGTGGGTGTTGATGCATGCGTTGCTCTCAGTGGCTGTGTGTATTATATTTCTTTTTTTGTTTCATATTTTGTTTGTTTGTTGTATTTAAATAAATTAATATAAATAGAAATATTTTTTTGTTTGTTTTGTGTGTATTCACAAACAAATTTATCGTCCTTCTTCTCCTTCGGTGTTCTTCTTAGCGGGTGCTTTCGTCTGTTTGTTTGTTTGTTTGTTTGTTTGTTTGTCTTCAATTTCTTTGTCTTTCTTTTTCTTTTCTTTTATCTTCTTCATTTTATTCTTTTTTATCTTTTCTCTCTTCAACTTCTCTTCAAACGGCGGAGACTCATCGCGGGCTTCCACTGAAGGTGAAGAAAACATCAATAACAATACAAATACTAAGCATAATAATAATAATAATAATAATAATAATAATAATAATAATAATAAATGTCTATATATCTCTGTACTTATACAGATTTCTCTATATCTCTATGTCTATTTATATATATGCATATATATATATATATATATATATATATATACATATATATATATATATATATA
>NW_013549180.1:0-2500 GCF_000499425.1 Eimeria acervulina | reverse complement strand
GGGTTTAGGTGGGACGGGCAGCAGTGGCTGGAGCCCTACGAAGACTTTGAACTGACAATCCCCTCCGAGTCGATGGGTGCAGCACTTCGTGCAGTTCAAAGCCGGTGAAGAGACACATCTCTTTTTCTGTCTCCTTTGTTTATTCTATTTGTCTATCTTGTTTATTTGTCTCCTTTGTTTATTATATTTGTCTCCTTTGTTTGTTTGTCTCCTTTGTTTATTTGTCTCCTTTGTTTATTTGTCTCCTTTGTTTATTTGTCTCCTTTGTTTATTTGTCTTCTTTTACTTCTCTGCTGTCTCCTCTCTTGTTTTATTTGTATGATGTATTACCTTTCTCTCTCAATCTTTATTGCTGCTGCATCTATGCAGCAGCAACAGCAGCAGCAACAGCAGCAGCAACAGCAGCAACAGCAGCAGCAGTTTGATATGTGCTTGATAACTCAGCATTATCTGCTTGTGCGTTGTTTGTTTTGCTGCTGCTGCTGCTGTTGCTGTTGCTGTTGCTGCTGCAGCCGTGGCACCGTCACCGAAGTAGTTGCAGGGGACCCTCCAACAGCAGCAGGCAGCAGCAGCAGCAGCAGCAGCAGCAGCATATTATATTTTCGTGTAGCAACTCGTTTTTCTTTTGGTTTAAAGGGTGTACTAATGGAGGCAACTAAAGGTGCTGCTTTACTCTGCTCTTCACCTGCTGGCTTTCATCCGTTAGTAGAGGGGGCCCCCCTCCCTGCTGCAGCAAAGGGGCCCCCTCCTGCAGCAGCAGCAGCAGCAGCAGCAGCAGGTGGAGGAGGAGGAGGAAGGGGAGATGATTTGGAAGAGGAGGAGGAGCAGCTGCTGCTGCAGCAGCAGCAGCAGCAGCAGCAGCGTATCCCGAAGGAAGGAGAGAAGCAGCAAACTTCTTCTCGCCCTGTTATATCAATAAAAAAACAAATAGAAGAAACTCAAGAAAGACAAAGAGGCTTCCTTGTTGCTGTTGAGGCGGGGCAAGCAACCGTTAAGGGAATTATGCATGCACAGGTCAGCTAGCTAGCTAGCTAGCTAGCTATTGATGTAGATAGGTAGCTAGCTAGTGAGGTATATATGTAGCTAGCTATTGAGATAGACAGGAAGGTAGCTAGCTAGCCACGTAGCTATCTACCTGTCTAGCTAGCTAGCTAACTAGCTCCACCATTGCTTTAGCTAGCTATATATGTGTGCTGAGAGAGTCGCAGAGGGGAGGGCAAACCTCAAAGCTCTCCGAGTTTGCTTCTGCTGCTTTGCATGCTGCTGCCACTAATGCTGCTGCTGCTGTTGCTGCTGCTGCTGCTGCTGCAGGAGCGAGGGGACGTGTTTGTGTCTCCTGGTGAAGAGGTGTATCCAGGGATGCTTGTGGGCTTGCACAAGAGGCCAAATGATTTGCCTGTAAGAAACAAACTCAGAGCTAGCTAGCTAGCTAGCTAGCTAGCTAGTTGGCTAGCTACTGGTTTCTTTCGCTAGCTAGCTAGCTGCCAGGCAATATGCCTAGCTGGCGAAGTTGTTCGCCTCCCTGCCAGCTAGCTAGCTATCTGGCTAGTCAGCTAGCTAGCTAGCTAGCTAGTTAGCTAGCTGCTAGTTGGCTAGCACGTTGGATCCTTGGCTAGCTAGCTAGCCAGCTAGCTATCCCTGAGTTAGTTAGTTAGCTAGCTAGCTAGCTAGCTGGTGCTGTATGTTGTTGTATGTACTTAGGTGAACATCTGCAAGGCGAAGAAACTCACAAACATGCGATCAGCAACTAAGAGCATCACAGAGGGCCTCGCGCCCCCAATGAAGATAAACTTAGACCTCGCTCTAGACCTTATTGGGGTATATATTATCTTACTCTTCCTCCTGCTGCTGCTGCTGCTGCTGCTGCGGCTGCTTGTGCTGCTGCTGCTGCTGCTGCTGCTGCTTGCGCTGCTGCTGCTGCTTGTGCTGTTGCTGCGGCTGCTTGTGCTGCTGCTGCTGCTGCTTGCACTGCTGCTGCGGCTGCTTGTGCTGCAGCTGTTGGTGCCTGTGCTGTTGTTGCTGCTGCTGCTTGTGCTGCTGCTCCGGCTGCAGTGTCTCTGCTCCTGAATGTTGTATCTGGCTGCTGCAGCCCGGGGAGGTGGTGGAGGTGACACCCAAAAATATTCGAATGGCCTTGCGCTCTGCTATGCGCTTTTAAAGCAGCAGCAGCAGCAGCAGCAGCAGCAGCAGCTGTTGCTGCTGCTGCAAGGGGCTCAATAGGGCCCCCTTGGGGGCCCCTGTTAACCCCTTCCTGCAGAAGGAGTTTGAAAGGGTTCTGGGGGGCCCCTAAGGTACTTTGTAGGAGGCCATAGGGGCAATAAGGTGCTATGGGGGGGCCCCCTGAGGGGGCCCTTCATGGGGGCCCCTTAAGAGGGTACTTTAGGAGGCCCCCTTCAAGTACCCTCTTAAGGGGCCCCCCCTAAGAGGGTACTTTAAGGGGGCCCCTTAAGAGGGTACTTTAGGAGGCCCCCTTCAAGTACCCTCTTAAGGGGCCCCCCCT
>NW_013549181.1:0-6170 GCF_000499425.1 Eimeria acervulina | reverse complement strand
TGCTGCTGCTGCTGCTGCTGCTGCTGCTTCTGCTGCTGCTGCGTGCTGGACCGACCGGTGGAGTTGAGCGCTTCTGCTGCTGCAGGGCTGCCGAGAGGCCTCCTCTTCCCTCTGCTGCTGCTGCAGCTGTTAAGGATGGAAGCAGAAGAAGACAAGCAGCAGCAGCAGCAGCAGCAACAGCAGCAAAGCAAAGGAAGCAAAGCTGCTGTCGAGGCGGCTCGCGATGCTCAGCAGCAGCAACGCAGCTCCGGACGAGCTCGGTGTCTCCGCTCCTCTGATTAAAGTTTAAAAAGAGATAAGAAAAGACAGCCTTTTAAGACAAAAAGAGATATTAATCTTGAGAAGCAACCCGAGCTGCTGCTGCAGCAACAGCAGCAGCAGCAGCAGCAGCAAAGGCAGCAGCAAAGGCAGCAGCAGCAGCACCGGACTTAAGGAGGGCCGGTCGGCGGCGGCGCCAATTCAGAAGCAGCAAACAGCGAAGCAGGCGTTTAATGTATTTCTTTACTTTGCAATAAATATAAACTACAGAAAAATATTGAATTAGATTTAGATACAGACAAAAGAAAATCAGACAAGAGATACTGCAGATGCCTCTAGAAACAGAAGAAGCGCTTCTACAGGGCCGCGCCTACAGACTTGCAGCTCCGCAGTAGAAGTAGAGAGATAATATTTAAACGAATAATTCAAATATAAAGTCTTTTTAATTTCTTTTCAATTATTAATTTTAATGATGTTTCATTTCAAACGAACAAAAACAAGAAAAGATATCATTCAAAAGCCGTCGCCGACAGATCTACGCCTCTATATTTATTATTATACCTCTGCCTCACCTCTTGGGGCTTTACCTGCAACTGCATCTATTATATTTTTTCAAATAAACAATGTAAATAGATTTATATAAGCTTTCTAGCTCTATTTTAAGCGCATTAGACCTACCTACCGATTGGGAAGCTGCGTATACACCGCAGACCGCAGCCCGGCCGCCCAATGGTGCGGCCGTCGTACGGAAGCTGCCGATTCTTTTTTTGAAGAATTTCTCTTCATTTTCTCTCGTTTTTGCATGCATTTAATTGAAAATACATCTTTAATATTTTTATTCAAAAGAAAAAAAGACAAATTCACCGATTTTAGCTACAAACACACGCACCAAGGTCACTTGCCCGCTGCGGGCGTTGGGCTCGCCTGTATTCAATACTCGTTCTCCTGGCTGTGCAGTGTTGCTATGCGAAAAAATAAACAGAATTTAAATAAAATAAATCAATCAATTAAAATAAAAATTAATTTTAACTTGCTGCAATGTCTGAAGAGAACAAATTCAATGATTTAAATGCATGCTAATTGGCCGGCTTACGTAAAAGTCTGCTGGGCGCGCTTGCAGCAAATTCTTCGTTTCGTATAAAACTCTACTATTTCTTTTTTCGCCTCTGTTTTGCTTTTAAAGGCATTAACCTTTTCTCTGATGAAGGAATTAAACAATCATATACTCTCCTGTCCTTTTTTCTGCTTATTTGCTCGCCCCAGTGCTTGTTTACATGTTTGTCTGTTTGCTTGCTTGTTTGCTTGTTTGTTGGGTTGCTTGTTGGTTGGTTGGTTTGTTTGTTCGCTTGCTTGCTTGCTTGTTTGTTTGTTGGTGGTTGTTTTCGGTCCAAGTCCCTTCGTTGTTGCGGTTGCTTGACGCTCGGTAGACGAATGCAAACAGAAAAAGAAAATATAAAACTAAAACAGCGCACAAGACAACAACGGAAACAACGAACAAGAAGATGCAGATACAGAACTCAGCAGTGCAAAACAATTTGAGTTGTATCCTTAATAGTTTCAGAAAGAAGAAAAACATAAAAAGTAATATATAGAATATATATATATATACAGAAAATCACCTAGAAACACAAAAAGAGTCTTCCGCTTTTGGGGGTTTGTTTTTCTTTCGTCGCGGCAGGGGAAACCACAGAAACACAAAAAAATATTTAACTTCTGCTTTGCATCTTTCTTAGTCAAACAACAGCAAAGAGGGTTTACATGAATACGAAAGAAGAAACCCAAGAGAAATCAAACACCAAAAGAAAAATCGCAATATCAACAATTTATTGCAAAGGCGCGTAAAAAGTAACTTCGGTGACATAAGAAAGAAACTGAAATAGAATAACAGGCATTCGGAAGAAAAAAAGAATATTAATTTGCTTTATTTATTCAATTTAAATGCAGAAGAAATGCTGTGCGGAGCTTGAAGCCGTAGTCAACCCTTCAGGTGTATATACACCTGAAGCTGTTGGCTTTCTTGAACTTGAACGAGGCTTCCGACGCCCTTTCTTTTTCTTTTCCCCCATAAGTGCTGCGAATTATTGTAAAATTAAAGTAATATAATTAATTATGCTGCCTTGGGTGTTTTTGTAAAAGCCGAGGCTGCAATGATTAAGTCATTTCTCTCGCTTTCTACGTTCCTTCGTTCTCGTCTTCTTCTTTTTCTGCCTTCGTTTTTGCTTTTGTTTTTGTTTATTTCCTCTTCTCTCGCCCAGTTTTCTCCCTCTGATTTTAATTCTTTTGCTTCTTCCAACCCTCAAAACGATTTAACCTCACCGGAAGTTGGAGGCCTTACGGTTCCCTCTCCGACTCCTTCTGCTCGTTCGCCCGTCCTTTCCTCAGACCTGCAGCAGCCCTCTGCGCCGGCTCAAGCAGATGATGCTGAAAATATCAACACAGACCCCCCTTTAGACCCCGGTGAAGCGGGTGGGAACCCTGGAGATGCTGCTGCAGCAGATGCATCTGCCGCTGCACCCACAGATGCATTTAATGCTGCGCCCCTGTGGGGCTGAGCTGGGTGCTGCCGCTACAGCAGGTGGTGCTGCAGGCGGAGAAAGGACAGCAGCTCCACCAGCGCCAGGGAGAGCAGCAGGAGAAGCAGCAAGCGCAGCAGCGCCGGGAACAGCTGCAGCAGCAGCAAGGGGTGGAGCTGCAGCAGCAGGAGCAGCAGGCGGTGGTGCTGGGGACCAGCTTACTTCTGCTTTGCAAAAGTTAACAGAATTTCGATCTCGGCACCGCAAGACAGTTGACGGGCGGCTGTGTGCAGCGGCGTTTGTTCATGAAGGGCAAACTTACACCGACTGTACAGATGCCCGTTCTCCTGATGGAACGACAGGTACTTAGAGTGTATCTCCACCATATTTTGTGTGTGGTGTTGGGTTGATATGCTGTGCTTTGTTGTACCGTCGCATTAGCAAAGAGAAACAAAAAATATGCTTTCAGGCCGCGAATGGTGTTATGTGGAGGTGCAGCTCCTAGGGAAGGGCCCGAGAGACTGGGAGTTCTGCGCGCCAGCATTAAACTACAGTCAGTGACTCCATTAGAATAATACAAAGGCTGCAGCATAGTATAGCGTTTAAGAAGAGGGAACAATAACTCTTTAATTGCTGCTTTTTATTTAAATCTGTTGTTTATTTATTTCGTTTTCTTCTATTTGACTGAAGACGCGCTGAGGGCATTCGTCAGGAAGGAGTTCGACTCGCTCGTGGCCACCAATGACGAAATGGTGCGTCTACAGAAAAAAAAATATTTTTTTCAATAATTAGTTAAGTATTTTGCTGTTTATAAATTACATTATTTATCGATAGAACAAATTATTAGTTTATTTATTCATTTATTTGTTTATTTATCCACGATCCGCTGCAGATCGAAAGCCTGGACGTGGAGGAGCAACGACTGCAGGGGATGTTATTTCGGTTCGTTTTTGCTCGAAAAAATTTATTCAGTTGGTGCAGATAAAACAAAAAAGTTGAAAGGCAATTAATATATATATTTGTTCATACATTTCTTTGTTTTCTTGTGCACAGATATCAGGGGGTGTGCGGGGCGGCGCACGCGGCGTTGAAGGAGACCAGTGGACAAGTAGAAAACCGACTTCAGCGAGGAGTGCACTGTTTAGACCGGCTGAAAACTTCTCTAAAAGAAATTGGATTAATTGAATCTGCAATTCAAGACGTCAAAATGGATATCGAAAGGGAAGGGGCGGCGTCGCTGAAAGACTCGAAAAACTGCCTCGTGACCCCCGGGCGAGTCAAGGGGGCAAGCGGAGAATTTGTGCAAATGGGATTAAAATAGACAATTAAAAGTACTTTCAAATAAAACACATGATTATTATTGTTTTCTATTCTACAGATATGAAGATGATCCGCCTCCTGATGGATTGAGGGGGGCTTATTTCGCTAACGATCGCTTTCAATGGCCGCCGACGAAATACCGCAACGATCGATCGATTGATTTTCTCTTTTTCGCTGAGGGGCCAATTGAAGGAGTTCCTCCCTATTCATATTCTATTCGTACGTTTAATTAAAAGAAATAAACAAATTTCGTCATGTTTTGCCTTTTGCTGCTCTTGAAATATCAACAAGTTGGTCATTATGGTTTATCGTGTGTCGTGCAGGTTGGGACGGATTCATCTTGGCGCCTCACAGCGGACCTTTTACTTTCTACACAGGTGTGTATTGTTTAAATAATTAATTAAATCAAAGTAATTAATCAAATATTTCGTTTTGTTTATTCCTTTTTTTGCATTTTTCAACCAGAAACCGATTGCGGAGTCCGAGTGTTTTTGAACGACCGCGCTATCATAGTCGATCGGATGCCGCAGCCAACAACGACAGAGGAGGCTTTTTCGCTGAAACCCGTTCCTCTTTTGCCCGCAAATAAACTTTCAAATGAATCCTCGAAAACAAAGAAAAAAGAATCAAAAATAATGGAGTTGGTCGGCGGAGAAAAATACAAAATTCGCGTCGAGGTCGTGCATTCTAACCACCTCAAATTCAATAACCCAGATACCGGAGTTCTAAGGCAAGTACCCAACAAATACATAAAAATATATCATATATACGTGTGTTTTAAGTTGGTTTGATTGTTAGTTGGCAATTTTTGTTTATTTTATTCGTCGTTTTTTGCAGACTCTTGTGGAGTAGTGGGGCGAAAGAGCCGGAGGTAATTCCCGGAAAATATTTTTTCTCCTCCGACGTTGCGCCGACCCCCAAGTTTTCGGGGTATGTTTTGTTTATAAACATAAATAATGCATATACGCAATAATAATAACTATATTATATGATGCATGCGTTATCTTATACGCATTGATGTTGATATTCTTATGAATCGAATGCTTCAGATTAAACCCCAAGGTTTTCGACAGCGGTTTTCTGTATAACGGGGTTCAGCCTTTCATAGATAACCGCGACCACTTCCTTGTCGATGTGCCTTTAAGATATATGGGTCGTCGTTTGTTGCGTTCATTATATCAGCCGAACATCGACGCGTTTTCTCTGGAGTTGAATATTCCTTCGATTTTATTTATTGCTTCTTTTAAGAACGAGCCGCTGCCCCTTGAACCACCTAAAGGCAGCTGGTGGATAGCGCACGATACTCACGAAACCCTCACTCTTCTCTCTGGCGTTGATGCAACGGGGCGAGCCTTGGAGGCTCATCGCCTTGGCATTCACTTTATATCTGTGCATACACCCGGAGAAATTCAATTCAAGGTCTCACGAACTGCAGTGCCCTTCATTATTTTCGTTGAGCCGAGGCGAGGCGATGCTTTCTCTTGCGGTGAGTACAGCAAACATACAGTGGGCATCACAAGGCATTTTTCGCACTGCGATTTCTTTTCTCTTTTTTCTGTTTCCTATTTTATTTTTCAACCCCTTGCATGCATGCATGAATGCTGGGATGAACGCGTCTAATGATGCGCTCCAGATGGAGAAGAAGAAGTTCTTTCTCTTGCTGGAGGCCCTGTCTTTTCGGAATGCGAGTCGACTTCTGAACAACCCGATGGCTTCGACTGTATGGCTGGGCTAAACGGCAAACATTTAGATCGCCGTTTCGGCACCTGGAGAACGAAGGGCGGGGGTAAGAAGCGAAGAAATTCAATAAAAATAGATAACAATAAAGCCCCTACATGCAGCATTTTATGTTGTTGCTTAATTTAATGATTAATATTTTAATTTGTTGTCAAATAATTTAAACAACTCAACACTCAATGCTGAAATGCATGCAGGTGTGGGCGAGGCAATCACCGTTCGCTTTCGGAGACTCGTACAAATGTAGGAATATTATAAGATATGATATGATATGATACTGTATTATATTATATTATATTATATTATATTATATTATATTATATTATATTATATTATATTATA
>NW_013549182.1:0-6869 GCF_000499425.1 Eimeria acervulina | reverse complement strand
ATATATATATATATATACGCACTGTACTCAGTTTTAGTTGTATGTACACCTAAGACTGAGACAAGAGCACATCTACCCTTTATAGCAAAGACAGAGGTAGGTGTATATACACCTCAGACTTTAAAAACAAAAAGGAGAAGGCAGTAAAGACAAAAAAAAAGACAAAGACAGACGAATAAAAAAAATAAAGACAAAAATAAAGAGAGATAAAAGAGAGACAGAAGAAAGACAGCTGCTAATAATAATAATAAATAAAAAGAAGTAACAATAATAATAAAATAAATAACTACAAGACTAATAAATATACAATAATAAAGACAGAGACAAACCCTCAACTGCTTAGTGGTTTAGAGGTTATCTCCTGCGCATCAAAGGCATTCCTTGTGGGAGTCTTAAGAAGCAAACCCTAAACCCTAAACCCTAAACCCTAAACCCTAAACATCGAAGAAATTCAAGCTTTCTTGCGCTAAGGCGGCTACAGTTGCAGTATCTAGGGCTTCAGGACTGATTATTGAGGGTTTAGGGTTTAGGGTTTAGGGCTTAAGTTGCAGCTTTTGGGGTCTAGGGTGTGGAGGTTAGGGTTTAGTTAGAGCTGAGGGGATAGTAAGTAAAGGGTGTAGGGTTTAGGGTTTAGGGTTTAGGGTTTAGTGTCTCTGCACAGACGAACAAAGACAGCAGCAAACCTGCTGATGAAAAATTAAAAGCAGTATTCCCTCTGCCTCTGCTGCTGTTGCTGCTGCACGTGTTGTTGTTGCTGCTGCTCCTGCTGCTGGTGCCGCTGCTGTTGTCCTTGCTGCTGCTGCTGTTGCTGTTGCTCTTGTTGCAGTTGCTCTTGTTGCAGCTGCTGTTGTTGCAGCTGCTTCCGTTGCTGTTGTTGGTGTGTCTGCTGCTGCTGCTGGGACATAGCTGCTGCTTGCCTCCCCAGCAAACTGCGGCAGCAGCAGCAACAGTAACAACAGCAGCAGCAGCAACACCAGCCGCAGCGACATCAGCAGCAGCAGCAACACCAGCAGCAGCAGCAACACCAGCAGCAGCAGCAACACCAGCAGCAGCAGCAACACCAGCAGCAGCAGCAGCAACACGAGCAGCAGCAACAATGGCAGCAGCAACACCAGCAGCAGCAGCAACACCAGCAGCAGCAACAACGGCAGCAGCAGCAACATCGTTTGCTGCTCATGACGTCTTTTGCACACAGCAGCAGATTATAGGTGCTTTATCCTTAACTGCAGACAGGGTGTATGCATGCAAGCTACAGCTAGCTACAGCTAGCTACGGCTAGCTGGTGGTTTGGGGTGTCTAGGAAGCTCTCCGCACACATTTATGATTCGCTCTTGCGTTGTTGACCCTAAACCCTAAACCCTAAACCCTAAACCCTGAACAGTAAGCACTAAACCTTCAATTCAAAGCCGTACACCCGAAGCACTTAGCGATCAACTGAAAGCCCTATGCCCTAAACCCTAAGCCGTAAACACCATCCCATGGGCCGTAAACCCTAAACCCTAAACCCTAAACCCTAAGCCCTAAACCCTAAACCCTAAACCATAATTATTTGCTATCAGCAGACGGCGACCGCTCAGGCTCTGGTTGTCTGTGTTGCTGCACGCATCCTCATCTATTTTGGAAACTGGACAAATAGAATAAACCCTCAGTCTCCTAAACCCTAAACCCTAAACCCTAAACCCTGATGCAGGCAAACCAGCAAAACAACTGCTGGGGGGAGAGCTGCTGCAAGTGGAGTGTAAACGAGGTTTGTTTTGTGTCCGCTAGCATTTATTGATTTTAAATAAATAAATGCAATAAAAATTTATATTTATTTCAACTTAAAATGTTTAAATATTTGAAGAAGTCTGAGGTGTCTTCCGAGCTCTGAGCGGTGGGCTGTACGTACAGCCGGAGCGTCTGTGTGCAGTGTTTGTCGTTTGTTTTGCAGAGAAACTGGTTAAATTAGTTAAATTAATTAATTAAATTAATTAATTAAAGCAAAAAATAATTTTATTTCAAAGAAAGGTTAGAAGGCAAGGCAACAGCGCTCTTGCTGCTGCTGCTTGTCGCTCTTTAGCTACAGCAGCAGCAGCAGCAGCAGATGCTCGCAGCAGCAGCAGTTGGTGTTGAGGTGTATAGGCAGCTGTAATGGTTTATATTTCGTTTATTGTTGGGCTTTTTTAGTTTATTTCTTTTCCTTACAATCAGGTTCTCTAAGCAATAGTTTGAGTATTACCTCTTTAACTTCATATATATATATATATTGACTGGGCAGCAGTGGTAGTAAAGTATTAAACAGCAACAAGAAAGCAGGAGAATATAAACAAATCTGAAAAAGAAGACAAGAAACAAACAAAAGAAAAACAATATATAGAACCATCGAGAGCTGCTGCCTAGGGGGGAAGCTTGCTGCTGCAGCGCAGCAGCAACAACGCTGCAGCAGACATAGGAAGCGCCTTGCTGCTTCTCTCTCTTTCTCTCTCTCTTTCTCTTCTCTCCTCCCCCTGTCTTTTTTTCTTCTTAATATCTTCTTTCAGCTTCTCTGCCGCTGCTTCTGGTGCCTGTGGGGCTCCTTATTGAGTGTATATACACCGCAGCAAGCCTATTAAAGGTTAATATTTATTCTTATTTCGGTGTCTCCGTCTTTGCAGCTGCTGCTCCGCTGTCTGCACCAATGGTACGTCGTCTTCACGGGCTGCAGCAGCAGCTGCAGCAGCAGCGGGCGTTGCTGTTGCTGCTGCTGTTGCTGAGTCCTGCTGCTCTGCTGGAGAATGCTGTTGTTGTTGCTGCTGCTGCTGCTTCTACTTCTAACAGCAGCAGCAGCAGCAGCAACAGCAGCGCAGCAGCAGCAAATGATCGCAGCGATACAACAACAGCAGCAACATCAACAGGGGTCTCTCGAACTGTCTCCGGGGGTTCTTCTCGCAACCCCGCAGTTAACGAGCTGATTACTGTGCAAGACCTCGCTAGCAGCCAAGAGGCAAGCTCTTCTCTGTCTCCTTTCTGTCTCCTTTCTGTCTCCTTTCTGTCTCCTTTCTGTCTCCTTTCTGTCTGCTTTATCTCTGCTTTATCTCTGCTTTACGTCTGCTTTATCTCTGCTTTATGTCTGCTTTCTGTCTCTTCTTTTTGTGTATTTCCTGTGTCTCCTTTCTGTCTCTTCGTTGTTTCTTCTCTGTCTCCTTTGTCTCCCTTCTCTGTCTTCTTCTGTCTCCTTTTTGTCTCTTCTCTGTCCCTTCTTTGTTTTTGCTCTGTCTCTTCTCTGTCTCTTCTCTGTCTCTTCTTTGTCTCTTCTTTGTCTCTTCTCTGTCTTTTCGCTGCCTCCTTTCTGTCTCCTTTCTGTCTCTTTTCTGTCTCCTTTCTGTCTCTTCTCTGTCTCCTCTCTGTCTCCTTTCTGTCTCTTTCTCTGTTCCTAGTTTGTTTGGTCTGAAGTAATTAAATGTCTCCTCTTCGCTTTATTTTATTTGCATCTGTCTCCTTTATCACGTGTCTCTGTTGCATGCATATCTTCATTTTAATATAATTTGCTGTCTCCGTTTTCTTTATTATACATCTGTATATATGCATATATACGCATTTAATATAATAGTATATACATATATACATATATTATATATATAATATACATATATTACATATATAATATACATATATACATATATGCATATATAATATACATAATATACCTATAGAGAATATATATATAATATATAATATATATAATATATATATATACATATATATATATATATGCATGTAAATGCAAACACACACATGTAAACACGCACAATATATATATGTATATATATAATATGTATATATGTATGTATATATATAATATGTACATATATATATGTATATATATAATATGTATATAGGTGTATATATATACAAATAAACATATAAATATACAAACAGAATACATATCTACATCTATAAACATACATAAGTAGCCCTAAATAAGTGTATAAAATATATAAAATGTATAAAATATACAGAATATATAAAACATATATATAAATATATATGTATATAATATATAAAATATACAAAATATACAAAACATACATAAATCTATATATATTTATATATATATAATATAAAACATATAAAATATATATATATAATATAAAACATATAAAATATATATATATATAATATAATATATAAATATATAAATATATATATATATATATGTATATTTGCATTGTTTAGGACCTGCAAGAGTTATCGCGTTTACTGCGGGAGTTAGGAATGACGTTTTATTTAGAGCAATCGAGGGACATGACGATGTTAATGCCGGGAGACAGTGCATTTAAAGCTTTATCTTTTGATGTGCATGCACTCTCCTGGCAGACAAAGTGGCGCATAATGCAGTATCATATTATCCCTCACGATATAATTGACATCAAACAAATGCTTAAAAATAAACAACAAATTAAACTGCTCACCTGGGAAGGCGCTGATCTCAAAGTCGAGAAAATCGTACATCCTAAAGATAAACCCGAGACTCCTGCTGCTGCTGCTGCTGCTGCTGCTGCTGCTGCTGCTGCTCCTGCTGCTGCTGCTGCTGCTCCTGCTACTGCTGCTGATGCTGGTGATGCTGCTGCTGATGAGGAGACGTGCGAGTATCTTATCAACGGACAGGCGAAAATAATCTCACACCCACTCAAAATCGAAACGTTCAATGGGGCGTCCTATAAAATCAATAAAGTAATCAACCCTAAACCCTAAACCCTAAACCCTAAATCCTAAGACCCTAAAACCCTAAAATCCCTTCCGTTAGAGATACAGGCAGCAGCACCTGCAGCAAACCAGCAGTACAGCAGCAGCAGCAACAGCAACAGCAGCAGCAGCAACAGCAATAGCAACAGCAACAAAACCCCCCGCACGCCATATAAATACACTTGCACGTGCAGCAGAGACACATACTATCTACTGCTGCTGCTGCTACTCCTGCTGCTGCTGCTGTTGCTGCTGCTGCTGCTGCTGCTGCTGGTTTGCTGCAGGTATTGCTGCCTCCTTCTTTAACAGAGGAAGACCTGAAGCCAGCAAGCCACGAGGAGCGCATACACCCCGAAGTAACGCAGAGACTCAGAAGGAGACAGTCTTCAGAGGACTCGCCGACTGAAGCAGACGAACAAAGATTAGCATCAATAGACGGGACAGTAAATATGCAAAGATCTGCAAGAGATCCTCGGCTACCTGGTATGCTGCATGCTCATCTACTGTCTCCTTTTATATTGAGCTGTCTCCTTTTATATTGAGCTGTCTCCTTTTATATTGAGCTGTCTCCTTTTACTTTTATCTCTATACTTTTTTTCTATCTGTATATGTTTTATATTCAGATAGAAATGAAAATATAGATATAATATATATATATATATATATGCGTGCTTTTATATCTATATTTTTGTTTTATCTGTCTCCTTTTGTTTTTATCTGTCTCCTTTTGTTTTTATCTATATACATTTATTATATCCATCTGTATATGTTTATTTTAATGTGTATATGTTTGTCTTTATCTTCGTATGTTTGTCTTCATCTGTCTCCTTTTGTCTTTGCTTCTGTCTGCTGTCTCTGTCTCCTTTTTTGTGTCTCCTTTTGTTTATTTTTGTCTCTTTGTCCTCCTCTCCTCATGCATGCACACATTCAATCATAAACAAATAAATAAATAGATAATAGTAAATCAATAAACAAACAAACTATATAATACATATTTAAATGCACATTTTAATAGACAACTAAATATCTACTTAAATGTTAAACCAATGCATAGTTAACTATATACCTACATATGTATATGTATATATATATATATATATATATATATATAAATATACTATATATATACATAAATATACTTATATATATATATATATATATATACATATATACATACATATATATACAAATATAGATACATACATATATACATATATACAAATATAAATAAATATAAACATATAAATATAAGTATAAATATATAAATATAAATATAAATATAAATACATATATAAATATATAAATATATATATATATATATATAATGCATGCATGCATGCGCGTAGGTAGTTTTAGACCGGACCCATTATTACTGCGAAGTCAAAATATTCCGCAGTTTGTTGCCAACGTAAATCGACAGCACGCGCGATGGGACGACAGTGTTTATCGACGAACGCCCAAGACAAACAGCGAAGATAAAACTAAGCCTCAAGGTGTCCATGCTATTTATTATTATTATATACCTTTTGTTTATTTATTATTATATACCTTTTGTTTATTTATTATTATATACCTTTTGTTTATTATTATATACCTTTTGTTTATTATTATATACCTTTTGTTTATTATTATCTACCTTTTGTTTATTATTATACTTTTGTTTATTATGCTTTTGTTTATTATGCTTTTGTTTATTATGCTTTTGTTTACTATGCTGTTGTTTATTATGCTGTTGTTTACTATGTTTTTATTTATTACGTTTTAATTTATTATGTTTTAATTTATTATGTTTTAATTTATTATGTTTTAATTTATTATGTTTTTGTCGCAATACTTGCAGTCTTTTTCTTTTGGGTTTGCTCTTTATACGTGTTGTTTTATTAACTGTTGTTATTATATATATTATATACATTATTATTTAACATATTATTTATTATTTATTATTTATTATGTTTGATATGTTGTGAGGCATTGTAATACATTACATAAGATATTAAATAAAATATATAAGACTTTTAAGATAATAGATTATATATATATTTAGTCTGATATATACATATATGCATGCGCATATATATATATATATATGTATATATATACATATAAATATGCATATATATACATATATCTATTTATTATAAATAAAATATATAATATATATAATA
>NW_013549183.1:0-7460 GCF_000499425.1 Eimeria acervulina | reverse complement strand
TTGAAAGGAGTGATTCGAGGTCCTAGCGCAGGCCCCACAGCGCTACTCCCAGGGTGTTCGTGTACACATTTGGACTCCTCCACGCTTGTGTGCCTTGTCATTGCTGCTTCCGCGTAGCATGTTTGCAATGCCATTGATGAGAGTTCAAGTGGCAAACACTTCGCAGTAGAGGAGCAGGATATCAGACGTCCCCAGTGAGGCGATGCCTGCATGTTATGCCTTGCCTAAAGGACGGTTTGGCTGACGCGGGTTGACGGGTTGACGGGTTTCTACCGACGTCAGTCCATTTGCGCGCAGGTTGGCCAGCTTGATGGAGGGGAGTGTTTGGCAAGTGCGTACGATGTTATTAGCCCAAGGTATGGGGCTTCAATATGGCTGCATGGGGAATTGGCTTTTAAGAGGAGTTGCATCACGGCACGGTGCAAGTCAACGCAGCCCCCCTCTCCTGCGCAACAGCTGCCGGCTAGCGAGGACACCTGGAGACTGTAGGGGAGGTCAGCCGTTTGGGGGAAACTCTGATCTTTAGTACGCTGAATCTGTTATAGCTGATGACATGCATTAGCAAACATCGAGAACTCGTTACAGATAATATGGCGGGTGGAAAACGCATCTGCACTTGCGTGCATGCTGCCGACCAAGGCAAATTGGTGCTCAATACTTTCTACAATTCACTTAAAAGGAAGACAAGGAATTATACACCCATCAGATCCTGTAGCGGGTCGGTCCTGAGCGGCAGTGCCAACTTCACCGCCAGCCCTGGACCTGGGGTCCTTGGCGAGCTGCCTCAGAGCTTCTCTATCTATATAAAGCTACTTGATTTATTTCTGTAAAGACTTCATTTTTTCCCTTTCTGCTCGATAGGCAGATGCAGGGCCGACTTGAGCAACGTTGTATTGCAGATGAACACTACAAGTTCCTTGTATCTCCTTAGTTGTGCATTCGCCTTTAGAGTGCAACCGAAGACTTACAGTTGCTAATGGCATCCTGTTTGAAAGAAGGGGACGTTTTTGTCTCCATTGGCGAGGTCAACCATTTCACCTTTTTGATAGGGCGCCACACGGAGCAGTGTTAGCCCTTGGTAAACAGAAGTCTGGTGGTCTCAAAACCTCTTTTTCGATGGTTTATACCAACCCCGCCCCCAATTGGAGGCATTCAGTAACCGATTGTGTAGCGGAGAGGGTAAAACGGGCGTGAAACGGTTGCCGTCGCCGGTACGGTGTAGCACTTGCGTAACAGAGAAAAAATGCCTTTACCACCACCCCAGCTGCAAAAGAAGATAAGGGGCTTGAAAATAGGTCTGAAACAGAGCCCCTGGGTAAAGGAATTACGAATGGGGGACCCGTTCGGGAACTTGCAGGTACTGATGGCAGCCGACGGGTCAGGCACTACAGAGTATTGCACCTACTTCTTTTGCACTAAACAGGGTCGCGTCGCTTGGAAACAGCAAAGGAACTGGAGGTGCAGGAATCTGAACAGCGCTCTCAGAAAATCCAGCAGGGGAGGCGCTGTGGGCAAAGTGCAAGGTACTCAGTGATGAGGCCGAATGATGAGGCCGAATGAGGTGATACCTGCACTGGCGTATCTTTCTCTAGTCAGCACTTTACTGCTCTAAGTTTGCATTATTGGCCAGAAGTTGCTAGCGTACCTTCACGAAGGTTGCGAAGTGGATTTGGTATATATAGTAACGGAGAGGTGCTGCAATTCTTTGGGGCAGCCTCGACGACCCCCCTTCGTGGATATAGAAGGCAAGCAATAATCCGCAAACTGCTAGCGTGCAGTAAAAAGTCAACTTAGAAATAGGCCATACTACCGTGATACGAGATTATTATGTCGGATTACTTCCGCACGAGATATGCTAGGCATGCCGGGGATGGCGCAGTGTTGGGCGGATACCCGGTGTCCAGACGCGACTGTTGAGGCCTATATGCTGCGAGGAATTCAGAGAGTGGATCTTGTACCTCTTCCAGTGTCACCTGGGTAATCTACATTAAGGGAAATGCATTCAATGTCCCGAGGCGAAAGAAGAGGAGGAGAATAATTTACGCAGTGCGGTGCGGGAAAGACGAAGAAATGTACGCACTCAGGTGCGACGCTCTTACGAAAAGAGTAGTATTAGGTGACTCGATCCGCTTAATGCCTCGCGACCAGCGGACCTATCCACAATTGTGGAAAGGGTTCTATGATGCATTTAATAATAGGTAGCTAGCAGCTGGCCGGCCACATTCTGGGCTCCCGATGGTCGACATTCCCATAGCAGCCCAGAGGCTTGTTTCAAGACACAACTCACCCCCAGAGCTTGAAGATAAAATCGAGAGGCAAGCAGGCGAAGTGCTATGAAAGTGCAAAGCTCAACAGTCAACGCATGTGGACGCAATCGAGTGCAGGGGAAGAAAAATGACGGGACGCGGAGCAAGAGCATCGACAGCAAGCAGCTCAACAAAATTACCGTGAAACGAATGCTTGCAAGTCCCCAGATCAGCGTAATACGTGACTGCCAACAGGGTTCAGCAGTCTATTCATCAGTGGTCTCCCCTGGTGCGTTTTTGCACTTCCCAGTATATCCCGAATGCGTTACATAATCGCATTCGCAAAATAATGTACAAGCGTACGTCTGCGGGGGGGGTCGAACCAGATCCGGGGGAGAGGCTATTCGAATATGGCCTCCCCCTGATAAACTCAAACGGAAATTCAGAGGTTTCTCAGTAGTGCACCATACTACTGCACCTTCATCGCTGCATTTGCTCGCGCCGCATCCCTTCTACCAGGCCAACTTGACTAGTGCAGAAAACTTGTTTGGGCAGCTACCGACGAGGAAACGGCCATAAGCCTCATCGGAGACCTCGTCTCCAGCACTTGCGCACCCACATTGTGACCAAATTCTCTTCGTAAAACCCGATGCCAGTGACACAGCAGTTGGGATGATGCTCTTTCAGCAATCCAACGGCTGGAAGCACGCCCCCCTTCTCCTGTCGCCAGCATCGTTTCTCTGAAAGAGAGCCGCAGTATCCTACTTGCGATAAGAAGCTCTACTCGATCTGGTGAAGGGAAATAAAGCGTTGACAATATTCGTATGACAAACAGTTCACTGCTGGGCCGGGCAATTCTTCAGGTGCATCCATTAATTATCGTGAAATTAACGGCAGTAACTGCAAACGTGGCTTTGCTCAACGCACGATAAAATTGGGCTGCACCTAACTATTCGTTGTTGCTGTCGCTATGTCAAGGGAAAAAACGCGCTTATCACTACCCACAAATATGCTCTCTGGAGTGATATATCTACCTACGGCTCAGTCTGCGCCTTCGTTGGAAACACTCTCATTTTCGCATTTATGTTTGAACCTGGGGGCTTGCGGGCCCGCCTCCGGCCCCCGTACACCTTAGCAGCTGTTGGGAGACCCTGCAAATTTTCATATTATTTTCACCTCTCTGGACCTGCAGCAGCAGGATCAACAGCATCTAGAGCAAGACCTACAGCTGGAAGGGCTGCTAGTGTACCGGCGGCTGCCGACGTACCCGAGCCGCACGAAGGAGTGCTACACCAGCGACAGCACCAGAAGCGGCGGTGGCAATCAAACCAGAAACACCCGCAGCACTAACAACAATAGCGATAGTAGCACCAACAACACCGGCAGCACTGCTTCCACTCGGACATGAATGGAGCGGGAAGGGTGATGGCAGCCAAAATGGAGCTATCCAATATTGTTGTGAAAAGGAAGGCAACGAAGCTTTGATTAATGCTTTCCACTGCATTGAACTGTGTGGGTATCCGATGGGATAGGGGACTGAACGAGACGAGCCAGCGCTTTACCACAGGCGCTGCAACTCCACTCACAAAGTACTTCTGAATACGCATAAGCTTTTCAACGCCGTTCTGTGCATAGAAATGCCAGCTTTGAAGCGTATGAGCGACGCCACTGTTGCGAGCTCCGGGGGCTAATGATTCGCAGTAGTGTAGCGGCAAAAACGAACGTTGAAGTGAAGCAATGCTTTCATGTTATGGCCTGTCTCAAGCTTGATTTGCCTGGAACTGCTGCACGCATTTGTACTTGAATGGAGGCTGTCTATTACTGTAGGAACTGCGTCGGGCAGCGTGGCTACATGTGCGTTGATCGCCCGGCCCTTGGCGGACAATTCGAGGTATCACCGAGAATTCAGCCAAGCCTACCCAAACAATTCCAAATGCCCTGAATTAATGATGTGTTTTTTTAAATTTTATATTTGTGAGCGTAAAGTGCGAACGATGGCAGAGAGTAGAGCCAAGCTGACAGACTCAACAGGTTTCAGTAGTGCTATCCAAGGCGGGCAAACATATTGTACAGGGCAAGGAAGCCAAAATGAATCACAAAAGTTGCATTTATAAAGCGTGAGAAGTCGAAGGGAAAACACGATGGATTAGAGAGGGAAGACCTTCATTCTGAACCTTTGCTGCATTTGTACTTCACCTACGCGCAGAGCTGGATACAACCCTGAGAAGTCGAGGACCTCACGAGCCACTGGGTCAAAAGCGGGACTACCAATGTAAGCCCCAAAGAGCCTTCTAACTTCAGTATAAAAGGCCCTTATCAAAATAGGCTGGAAAGAAGGCAAACCGTCTTGCTGATACGAGGTGTACGCGACAACAAGGTTATCTGTGGCCTGGTGACGGAGAGGGGAGCCTGAAACACCTCTGCGAGGAGCCGTTATTCACCACAAGAAAGTGCAGTAAGCAAGAATATGCGATTATTAACAGGGGTGGCTTCCTTTTCAATGAACACCTATGCAGATGCCTCAACAAAGTTGCCGTTACGCAACTGCCCGACTGGTTTTGCGCAGATGCCAATTTCGCCGATTCCCGGACTCAAAAGGGAGAGTTAATGCTTTTACTAACCAAATATTGACAACCCCATCATTTAGGAGGGAGAAATTGCGATGTTGATGCCATAAATTGCTACTGGGTCAATGGCACACGAACGCGTCACCGCCTTCGCAGGCTGCGTATCAGGGTTTCATGGCATGCAGGGGACGGTGGAGGATGAAAAACACCCGTGCGACCGTCGAAACTCCATTCGAATAAAAGAAACCGTCTTGAATTCTTTTTGTTTTCCATCTGACTCGTTTGTTTTGATGATGCCGCCGCACCACCCGAATCTTCTCTTGGAGCCTCTTATCGAATTCACAACACCGTCCCCGTTGGCAATGCTGCATTCACTACTTAGCTCCAAAGTGGGCCCATTTTCTTTCAGAACACTATAAAGCAGCTCTTCATCCAGCATTTGAACTTCCCACAGTTGGACCGAGTGGAAGACTGAGGCGCATCGAGATCAGGTGGAGGTCCGAGGCGTATCTCATGCCACAGCGGAATGCAGCTTGTGTGCCTCATGGCATCCACTTCCACACTTTAGACTTGCTGCCAAATGCCAAGCCTGCATAATATTTCTAAGGGTCATGCATCCCCAAGCACTGTTCCACTTCCAGCTTTTCGCCTCTTCAGAGTTACCAACGGTGTCGATCTCTGCTCGACCGGTCAATTTGAGACCCACACCCTGTCGTTCTCCTTCATTTTTGCGTGATCTCCTAGCAACCCTAGCCTCCGTCACAGCTGTTGCTTTACTTGTCCTTTTCTGCTCGCGCGCTTATGAGGGACTTGCAGTCCAGGGCCTTCGAAGCCGCAGCCTGGCCGGCGCAGAAGGCAGCGATGCGTCACTTGATATTTGCGGCGTATCTGGTGACGAAGAGAATCAGCAACAACGCCAGATTCCGCATGGATCCAGGTTGCCTGCTGGCGAGGAGCTGAAATTGCCCCTTAAGAAGAGGCCGTTTTCGAGTGTAGCTGGGGCGGGTTTTGGTGATGGTGGACGTGGTCCCCAGGAGCAGCAGCATCCATCTCTCCATGGACCCGCTGGAGCCGATTTACGTCTACCCCCACCCAGCGCGGCTCCAAGGCCAGAGCAGCTTGGCTACCCACAAGTCCTGGTTGAGCAGCCAGCTGCGCATTTGCCTCCACTGCAAATGCAGATGCAGTTCGATGTAGGCGTAGGGCAGCTGACGTTCTCCCCTAACAGGCATCATGCCTGGCATCCTGCTGCTGTTGGGTGGGAAGGAGTGTATGAGGAGTTGTGGAAGCTGCAGACACAGATGTCCCGGCTACAGTGTCAGATGGACCGGCTGGCGTGGCAGCTGCGGCGGAAACGGCGAAACAGGCGACAGCGGCAGGAACGCCACTATCATCATCAGCCGCAGCGCGATCTGTTCGAACAGCAACAACAGATGCAGTGGCAGCGCCCAGATTGGCAGCAAAGACAGACGCATCCGCTAGTGCAACAGCAGGAGCAGCAGCGCCGGTTGCAACAAAGCGATGAGCAGCAGCCAAACTCACCTACGGAGCAGCAAGTGATGCCGCAAGACGTGCGCAAAGACCAGCACGATCGAACCAGGCGGAAACGGAAGCGGGAGCAGCAAGGAGAGTCGGAGCTGCCGGAGAAGCAACGGGAGGGGAATTTGCAACTTGCCGATCCGTTCTCGGCGCCTATGGTAGAAAATCCATGGCTTCCCCCGTTATCTGAAAGGCCTCATACACCTCAGCCCAGCACCTCGCAACCGGCGATGCGGTCTACCACTGCTGGTGCAGCAGCAGATCCCTCGACTGCCGAGGGCATCAGCATGCAGGTGAGTTCGGGATCTTCGCAGCCTCATGATGGCGCAACTAGTCCAGCTGCAGCTGGGGATTCAAATTGTGAGGCTGATGGAGCTGCTATCACGGGGGATGTGCCTGAAGCAGCGGCGCTGGATAGTCCCACTGCTGGCGTGTCTCCTGCTACACCGACGACTGCCGGAGAAGCCAGGAGCTTGGGGGCGCCGACCCTTGCTGCTTTGCTGACTGTTGGCAGACCTGGAGTTGTAGAATCAGCAGCTGTAGCAGCAGCGGCATCAGCAAGCAGCGCCATTTCCGCAGCTGCAGCGGAGGTGACAGAGGCGGAGCTGCCAGAGGACCCGGGGGCTATTGGCAGACCTACTGCTGGCGTGTCTCCTGCTACACCGACGACTGCCGGAGAAGCCAGGAGCTTGGGGGCGCCGACCCTTGCTGCTTTGCTGACTGTTGGCAGACCTGGAGCTGTAGAATCAGCAGCTGTAGCAGCAGCGGCAGGAGCAGACAGCGCCATTTCCGCAGCTGCAGCGGAGGTGACAGAGGCGGAGCTGCTAGAGGAGCCGGGGGCTATTGGCAGACCTACTGCTGGCGTGTCTTCTGCTACACCGACGACTGCCGGAGAAGCCAGGAGGTTGGGGACGCCGCTCCTTGCTGATTTATTGACTGTTGGCAGACCTGCAGGTGTAGAATCAGCAGCGGTACCAGCCGCAGGGGCAGGCGCAGGCAGCGCCATCCCCGCAGCTGCAGCGGAGGTGACAGAGGCGGAGCTGCCAGTGGACCCGGGGGCTATTGGCAGACCTACTGCTGGCGTGTCTCCTGCTACACCGACGACTGC
>NW_013549185.1:0-7630 GCF_000499425.1 Eimeria acervulina | reverse complement strand
CAAAATAGCTCTTCCCAATGCAACCAGCAGCCTAAGATCTGCGAATGAAGCTGCCCTTTGAGACGGTGCACGCTTTTGCGTATGTCCGGGGTAACCAAGTGAAAAGTCTAGGCTCATTATTGTGCGGAGGACTCCACATCAAAGAACAAGGAAGAAACGTGTTCAGACATACGGGAGTTTTCTGGCATGAGGCTAACGTAAACGCGCGTTAAATTATTTTGCTGGTCACTCCCTACACAAGTACCATAACTGTATTAGGACGGTTTTGGGACATTTCTCTAGTTCTTGGATTGCTTTCTTTTGCGGTCAGCCAAAAGAATGCTGCCCCGAACTGAATTAGTCTTGTGACGCTAATCTCAATAGGTCGTATGAGCAAATCTAAGGCGTGCTTGCGAAACTCCCGATCAGTCCTTTTTCGTTTCGAAGGAAAACAGTTTTGTGCAAAGAGGAACCGCACAGGAGGCTCCTCTCCTGGTTAATCTGGCATTTCCGTAGTTAAGCATCCATTGTACTTCCACTTAGATTTAACGCCTTAACTGCCTTGCACCATCTTTTCTTTCAAAGGAAGGACACGGGAATACTATAGCGTAGGCAATCAACCAAAACAGTTTCTGCAATGTTGAAGATACATTTTTTTCTTTTCCGTACTTGTGCGGTTATCACGCCCTGCTAGCCGCACTAGCATCCAAGACAAAAAATAATACCGCAGGCCAGTTTAAAAATTACGACGCCTGAATTTCATTGTTAGTGATTGCAATAGAATTTAGAAAGGATGCCCACTTCTAATACCCTATCTATATCTCCCACCAGGAAGAAGTACAGAAGGCCCTTGCGCCCGAGGAAATAAGCCTTCTAAAGAAGCCACTATCCAAGTGTGTTGTTCGCATGCTGCATCAAGGTGTTCGGGGCTTTTGCGTTAAAAGCCGAGTATACCGCCTTCCTGGCGCTGCAGCTTCTACATATCAGGCGCGGTCTTCAAGAGACCAACTTCAGCCAAGACAAACATAATAGTAACGACGCGTTAATTAAAATGAGCTAAAGCAAGCATATCCTGCAAGAAAAACCGCTGGCAAATCTCCGTACCTCCTTGTTCTCTGTTTAGCGGTGCTCGTTTTTCTCTACTGCGCTGCTCTTCTTCAGCTTTTCCGTGCCTCCTGCCTATGCGCCAAAACCAAACCGACACCCCGTTGCGTAGAAAAGCGATCTGCGTAGCGTTCCTAGCCTCCGAAAAAGGGGTGCGGATAAGAACCGCCTCCTACCAATACAGTTTTACACAATATCTCTAAACTTTTTATCCGTTCCCGCAGTTCCGCATTCGATCTGCTTGTTTGCCAGAAGGAAGACGAATGCTGCGCTTTTAAGTCCAAAACGCAGCGGGGAAATAATTTCAGTCGGGGGGAAAATATAGCCGAACAGTGCAGACTCAGCCAGCGGCAATAGACTCCAAGCCCATAAGCCATACGGCAATTATTTTTCCTGCCATGTCTATACACTACAACCTTACGTCCGCTCACCAGAGCTTGACAGACGCTTGCACTAACGGTAAGAACCACCTACTCAAACTTGTTACACCGATGCCCAGGAATCTCAAACCCAAAACATCCACCATGCGATTCACCTATTGCATTCAGCTGACTTCGCGCGAAGTGCGATCTCCCCACCCTTCTTCCAAAAGCGAACTCCGCTCCGCCCCAGCAATCTAGCATCTAAGCCTTCAATCTCCAGCATCTGCGCATCTTCAGGAGTAAGTGGACAACCACCGCGCTGGTCAACTAGAATCTGCAATCTCTTATCAATGCCCGAATCCCCCTTGCGGTGCTGCACCACAAGATAATGCAATTCCCTTTGAGCTGATTGCTGCGATTAGTGGAAGGCGGCGACGCTTATATCGTCGAATGAAGATGTTGACTCATTGCCCATCTCTACCGCTGTGTCATAGAAGCAAGCGGAACAGTACGCCAGTGGTGGCAGAGCGAAATGCGCTACGCGGAGTGAGCCCATAAAGCATCGCAGCGTTGCCTAACTGCAAATCGAGCAGTGGCTGAAGATTGCGAGTCTTACCCGTTCACATAAAACGGCACAACCCTGGCTCAGCAGCCACGAAAAACCGGTATCCTTACCCTCATCATCACTGCGCCGTGCATCAGCATCTCCCTTCCTACAGAGAGCCAGCGAGCGTTTCCGAGGTGGGAAGATGACGCTGCTCAGACAGTCCATCTCATCCTCACAAACGGCTGGGATGAGCCCACGCTACGTCTGCCAGCGCGTTCACCGGTTTGTTCTGGGCCTTAACCACATCCAAAGTGCCAAGCAGGCTCCAGTGGCTGCTTGGCACCCTCACACGGGTGACGAACTTTGTTACACGAAGGGTTTGCAAAACACGTTGATCCCCGAGGCAATTTTTAGCAAGCCGCTGACGAACAGACTTATTCTCTCTTGGCCTTCGCTTTAGAAAGCATTGTCACAAAAACGCTCTAGAAACCCAAGCTTTCCCTTAGAAATGCGTTGGTTTTACTGCACCTTCCGCTCTACGGCAGCTGCCTTCACCCCTTTACAGAATGCCCCAGGTTGGACGAAAAGCGTGGTCTACCAGCAGGAAACACCATATGCTTCACCGATGGTTGCACACTACGCAGCCTTTACCAAGATAAACAACCCACAAAATGTGTAGGCTGGCACCTAGACTGGCCCAAAGGTATGCCTCTCCGTAAAACTTTGGTGCACCCGGAGCTGTTTTTCTAATCCGGGGAACCGAGACGACTAGCGGTGTTCTTCAAGTCCTTGTCTGACTTGAGGGTCCACTGGTACCCGAAATGCCCTGCTCTTCGAGGCCAACCAGCCAGAATCGCACGTAGGTCAAAGTGCTCACATGCAGAATAGTACTGACGGCTGCAAAGCCGTCATTACCGCCACTCTAGGCTTTGTAAAAGTCGCGTCATATTCAGATGAACCACTTGTCAAAGTTTGCCCAGGAACCTTGCAGCAGGACAGCGTCATGCCAGCAGCCGATCTGATCGAATGCCCTGAAATGTTCGTTGAGCGGAAGAAAAGGGTAAAACTGTACGAATTTCTAGAAGCAGGTTTGCAAAGTTGACCAACTCTGCATCTGTGAGGACAAAACCACCTACGTACACTTCGCAAGTCTTCCTGCCTCCGCCGGCAGGTACTGCAACAACCCAGGTCATCTGCCAGCATGGGACGAGATAGCGTGTCGACTTCGACGACACAATATGGCAGATGCCGCAAGTTCCTGCACAAGCTGGTATGCGTACTTCGATATTCCTTCAGCCTAGCACCTGTCGGCGATCTGTCTGTTAAGCCATTGCGTTGACCTTCACTCCATCGGAAAAGGATGCTTGAAAGCCTCCTGTGGGTTGGCCGTGCACTAGGACTTGCAGTAATGCATCAACCCACATCAGGTGCGTTATTATCTTCTTGAGCCCCTAAGCCCTTGTGCTGATCTGACAATTGTGTTGCCCAGCTCTGAAACCTTCCATGCATGGGCTAGCTGCATCAGCGAAGCACCGCGTCGATTTCCCGACTCACGTAACTACTCGCTGTGCAAAAGCACTGCAAATGCCCGCGCGCCGTAAAGTCTCCTAGGAGAAAGGTAGCCATGTTTTCTGCCACTTGACCTGTGCACGTCAACCTACGGAGCTGGCTTCCAGGCAGTAACCTCACGCCGCCATACAAGTGTTAGGACTATGCAGGTGCAGTACAGTATCGAAGCCAAAACGTTTCTCTTGTAGTCTCGCCATCTGGATGTTCTGCCGCGCACTCCCATGAAAAACTCTAACACATTGGAATGACCAACTCGGCAAGCCTCTAGCAGGTCATCCACCCTGGTAAGAATGGGGGAGCCAAGACTTGCAGAGCGCCAGCCGCTTTCTTATAGGCTACGGCGCCAGCGTCATGTGCCAGTGGTGGAAGCTGCTAGAATTGAGATGGTCAAGTTCACAGCACCACTGGCTTCAGTTGCCACTGGATCCCGGTTAAACGCCCAACACACATTAAGGGGAAGATAACCAGGCACACGCTTCCCCTGCTAGCAGCGAAAAACATGGCACTGGTCCTGCAGATAAATTTCATGGGAAACGTGGCATCAGCGGCACGTAGTTGACGCCGTGGTTCCGATAGCGTTTCTTCCACTTTTTAGCATTCTCCGTCTGCCGTTGGTGCATGCATCCCTACTTCCGAGAAGCCTCCAAACTGAGGTCTAGGGAACTGCTGAACAGTACCTTGAACGCTAATTGTCAGAACAAAACAGAGGCATAGTTGTACCTGCATATGGCGCTCCACGCGAATCCTCCGTTGACCTAGTTGCGCTGTCTCACAGAAGATTTCGGGTCACCAGACGCTCGCACCCTTCCAGTTATGCGAAACCCCGCGGCTGTCCTGAGTCACCTTCCTTTACACATTGCCTCTCTATTCTATCTCGACTTGCACCTTCTTTACCTCCCGTCGTCAGTTTTTCCCACCGCTTCCTCAGTCGCAGAGGGCCTGGACTTGGAGGGCTTCGCTTGTTGCACCGCGCTGAGTAGCAGGGACTTTGTGTTGTTGAATTTTTTTGGTTGTCAGGGCCTGCACAAACTGTATTGTGGAACCCTACGAGACTATTGTCGTTTGCCTTTTCACCTGAACCTGCTACAACTCACCGATGGTGCAGCACCAAACCCGACGCGTATATTATACACATATCTATGTGGGTTAGTTGGACACGTGGAGTGATACCATACATTTGCGCACAACCACCTCCACGCTGTTACCGCTGGAGTTACAGGGCGCTCACGAGCTGCCCGCAGGGCCTAGTCTAGTACTGCTTTTGCTGGTGCGCTTGTTTGCTTCGGCGGAGGTACTCCTTGAAAAGCAGGGGCCAGAGCAGCCCCTTCACTTGCTCTTCCTGGTCCAGTTGCTTCTGGTGCTTTCGCTAGGGTCACGTTGGTGATATTGCCGCTCATCTTGGTCTTGGACGCTGGAGGGCTTCAGAGCGTCTTCCCCGTGCAATCGGGAGGTGGGAATGTAGCATAGGGCTTAGGCCTGCGCCGTCTTGCGCCTTGTTTGTTCAGCCAATCGCTGGACGATGTGTTTAGTGCCTAACGGTGTTACTGCAAAGACCTCGACAAACAAAAAATCAGAAGGGTGATACTCTAAAGCTGGCGAAAAAACAGCAAATGAGGAGGGCTTTACTTCAGAAGTCTCGAAAAAGAAGAATTGAATGCCCTGCGTATATGGCGGTACCACCTGCAAGGGTACGTCCACCAGGGAGATGTCTGTCACGCAGCGCTGGTTAGTTAGCAATCAAGTGTAATGGCGCTGGCTGTCAGCTCAACTGTACTACGTTTTTTTGACTATTTGTGCATACATAAATAGTGCTCTGAGGCTAGTGATCTGCTATCTTCCGTACTGGTGTGGCAAGAATGGGGTCGGGAGAACATTTTCTGCGGGACTGCGGGGCAAAGGCAGCCTCCCGTGGTTTGGCTGTAGCGCTTATGTCATATCTTTGTACCAATTCGGCTTTCCGGAGCTTAGCGCCTTCTATCATTATTTGGTGGATATACCTCCTAACCTTTCTGAAAATCGCATGATGCCACCTTTGAAGCTGCATAACTTCTGCGAACACGAATAGAAGTTGTGGATGTAGCCTTCATTCTATTGTGTTATGCTGACGTTGCGCCAGCTCAATCTGTTCCTATCGAAAGAAAAGGGCTGTTGGGGTTGCATTCGCTCTGTGTGGCTCGCCAAGGCGCTGCGGCAGCCGTGCCGCCGCTGGCCGCGACGGTGTCCATGAGCAATGCCAAGAAGCGCCTTACTGGATAAGCATCCCAACCTAACAAACTAGTTCTACTGATCAGCATCCAGTCCAACTAGATAGAGAAAAATAAGAACGTTGCCGTCGGACGGAACTACGAAGAGGTAAAATGACGGATGTTCCTCAGAATGAAAGGATTGTTGACGGGGGACGCAAAAAAAAATCAAATACGATGAGTGCCTGATGGTGCCTGACGATACGGAGCAAAGCAATCATGCGTAGCAATCTGGCTCTCAACAAAGTTTGCGTGGCGTTCAAAGTTTAGTTGCAGTGTCCATGCGCACGCTTGGAATCTGCGTAGCTGGGTCAGACTTTGCTCAGGCGGTGTCCACGAATAGTTTTGCCGAAGGAACCATCACTCACCCATTCAGCTTCCTTTTATCCTGGCCATCTAGCGTTATACTATATTTTGCCTATGGAAACTGCGTGTCCTTACACTGGTACCTGGCTCCCAGCTGTTCCTTCGGGCAATGGCGTTGCGGCACTCTTGTAGGAGAGGTTGTATAGCACTTCACCGGTTAGCAAATAGGTTAGTGTGTAACCGAGGATCGCCCAGCTTGCGGGTACAGCACATCTGCCCCAGATACAACCGCAAAATGTTCCATACAGCGATTGGTGAGATTAGTTGGCCTTTTCCCGTCTAAGCGGCTTGCTGAGACTGCAAGCAGAGCATAGGCAAGATGCGGGGTCCAGAACTGGCACGCTGGATTTGTTTAGTGTAGCTTTTTGACTGACATTCTTCGGCTTATTCCATGCATTCCGGAGATGTTGCAAGTTGTCAAGGTGGGTAGATCGTTGACAAAGTACACTGCAGGATGCCAAGAAGCAATTTCAATGGCGCTTCATACAGTCAACATCTGCAATATTTTCCACTTTCTACGTTGTCAAATTATCGAAACGTATGGGTGGTACGTTTTGCATGGCTACCCATCATTGTGTGATTTGGTGTGTTTGTTGCCTGCGAGGTATTTAGCCGTTAAATGGATTTCAGCCAGAAGGCAATAACAATCTATGGGTCCCCGTGGTTAATAGTGTTTTTGCTCAAAGACCTAAGCGGTGATTAATTAGTGCATTTCTTCTAGTGTCAAGGACCTGCAACAGCGGATGAGGAGAGATTACTTCCCGAGTCCATCCGCGACAACATCAATGCTATTACAGTGGCTGACTGACGGGTAGGCCACTGTGAAAACCAGCAAGAATATCTATCGGCATCGTTAAGGGTTCAGGCAAAGCTTTTAACGCCCCTGCAGGAGAGTAGTTCAAGGCTTCTTCTGGTGCCTTGCTGGGGATGTGGGGCGTGCAGGGCTTCTGAGATACACTGAGATGCTCACCTGAGAAAACTGGGAGAAACTGCCTGGTCACGTGCACTTCCGGGCGATCATCCTTTTTCGGGTTATGGTGGGTTCAACACTCCTGTACTGGCTCGAATATAGCATTTGAGGCAAAGCTGAAACGTACATTGGCCCGAACGTACAGTTTGTTTGGGATATCAGCCTACTGCCGTCCCTGCTGTGTTGCTTCGCCGTCCGTCCCTCTGGCAACTCGGCAGCGTACAGACGCCCGCAAGCTTCAAGTATCAAGGAGAAAGAAATTACGATAGGAAATAAGGAGTGTTGAACTTGCTGAACAAAGTGCTTGGCCGGTGGGGAGTTGGGCTGGAGTGTCACGCGAACTTGGGAGGTACCCTTGATATCGTCCGGCCAACCGTCCCTGCCTGGACCGACCCAAAAACCGGGTCGCTAGTGACTTCATGTGTTATAGATTATTGCTCGGATTGAACAGTCGGCCGCCTATAAAACCCTCTCGCTAGTGAATTCAGGT
>NW_013549186.1:0-6369 GCF_000499425.1 Eimeria acervulina | reverse complement strand
ATATACATGTATATCTGTATATATATATATTATATATTATATATATGTAGCATTATATGCATACAGAGTAATAACATCAGTCTTTAAAGACAGCGAGACGAGAGAGAAAGAGACAAAGAGATAAAGAGCAGCGAGAGCACAGCAAAAATATTAAATAATAAAACAAACAAAGCAGATGAAAAAGAATTTAAGTTGGGTCTGCAGACACACGAAATAAACTTTCAGCGCTTCTTGCTGCTGCTGCTGTGTCGCTTGCTGCTGGTTGCATGCCTTTTGCTGCTGCTCTCATGCTTCTTGCTGCTGCTCTCACGTCGCTTGCTGCTGCTGCTGCTGCTGCTGCTATGTCCTTTGCTGCTGCTGCTGTGTTTCCCTGTGTGTGTCTCCTCCTTGCGTTTGCTGTCTTTTGATTTCTTGTCTTTAGTTTTGCTGCTGCTGCTGCTGCTGCTGCTGCTCTTTTTGTCTGTCTCCTTGCGCTTTCTCTCTTTGTCTGCTTCTCGCTTCTTTGAGGTTTTTCTGTCTCTGCTGCTGCTTCTGCTGCGGCTGCTGCTGCTGCTGAGGCTCCTGCCCCGTCCCTTGGTGTGTCTCTTTCTGCTGCTGCTGCCGCGTCTTCTGCTGCTGCTCCTGCTGCTGCTGCGTCTCTTGCTGTTGCTGGTGCTGCGGCTGTGACGGCTGTCTTCTTCTGCTTTAGCAGCAGCAGCAGCAGCAGCAGCAGCAGCAGGTCTACCAGCCATTGATCTAAACGCTGCTGCTCTCCTCCACAGAACATGTCTCTCTTGACTACCTGCTTTGCTGTTTTTATCTGGGGATTTCATTCTGCTGCTGCTGCTGCTGTTGCTGCTGCTCCTGCTGCGGCTGCGGCTTCTGCTGCTGCTTCTGCTGCGACTTCTATCAATGCTGTCTCTGCTGATGCTGCGGCTCCTGCTAACAGAGACGCTTGTGGGTTCACGCTGTGCTGCTGCTGCAGCAGCAGGAGATTTGTCTCCTGCTGCAGCAGCATCATCGCTGCTGCTGCTTTTCTTCAACGCCTCCTCCTCCCCCTGCTGCTGCTGCTGCTGCTCGTTCTTAGCTTCCTCTTGCTGTGCTTCAGACTTCTGCTTGGGGGCCTCTAAGCCTGCTAACGTCTCCAACATTCTTAAGAGAGTTTTCTTAACTTGTTGAGGTATCTGCTGTCTGCCTTCTGCTCTAATAAGATCAACGAGGCCTGCTTCATCTCCTGCTGCAGCAGCAGCTAAACCCTGCGGCTCCTTGAGTGCAGCAGCAACTAGCTGCTGCACTGTAAACACAAAACCTTCCCTATGAAGCTGCTCTTTTGTCATCTTCATCAATCTATAGAAATCCCCGTCTTCTTGCAATCGGTGCAGCAAAAGCTGCTGCCCTGATCCTGAGGGGCCCCCTAATCTCTCTCTTTTATTGTTTTTATCTGTTCTTAAAGGGACGTAGTCTGAAGGATTAATATTCTTCATATGTTCATCTAAAGACTGTGAAACACCAATGCCCTTACCCATATTAGAGGGCCCCCCTGGGGGGCCCCCAGGGGCCCCTTCACCAGGTCTGCAGGGTCCTCCTGCAACAAATGGTAGGCCTGCAAACCCTCCTGTTGCTGCTGCTAGAGTAGCAGCAGCAGCTGCTGCTGCTGCTGCTGCTGCTGCTGCTTCATGAGGCACACCTCCAGGGCCCCCAAATGGTGCAGGAGGAGCGCCCGGAGGAAATGCACCGCCTGGAGGAGGAAAAGGAGGAAGAGTAAAGCCCCCAGGGGGATGGGGGCCCCCCCCTATGGGGCCCCCAGAGAAGGGAGGGGGGCCCCCAAAAGAACCCGGTTGGGGGAACATAGGCCCGGGGGGCCCCATAGTGCCACTGGGGGCCCCAGATGATGAGGGGGCCCCCTGAGGGCCCCCAAAGTTAGGGGCCCCCATGCCGTTTGATAGATAACCAGGGGGTGGGGGGCCCCCATTAGGGGGCCCTCCTTGACGAGATCTTGATGGGGGGAATGAAGACGCCTGCATGACGGCTTAGGAAGGCAATGATAGGGTTTATAGGTGGATTAAAAGGGTAAAACAAATTAAAATAAAATAAATAATAAAGAGAAAACAAATAAATTCAAATAGAAAAGAGAGTGAAAAGCAATCTTTGCAGATGCCGCAGCCCCCTGATTACCGGGGGGCCTCACGATGGACGGGCTGGAGGTCTATTTAGGCCCTAAGATATAGTAAAAAGCAAAGTAGAATACAAAATAAAAGAAATAATAAATATAAAAAGAATAATAAACAAACAAAAAGATTTCTTCAGACCTCCACAGCAGCAAACAGAAGACAGAGCAGCGGGGCTCCTCTCAAGCAGCTTTCAGTAGTAGCAGATAAGGAAATATATACACAATATTGAATAAAAAAGGAATTAAAAGAATAGACTTAATTTAATTTGTTTATATTTACTCCTATTTATTTTTATACAACTTAATCTCAATTTAAAAGCCTATTTTGCTGAATGCAGCTGAGAAAGCCGCAGCAGCAACCTGCATGTACACCCCAGCAGCCTTTCATTTGTATAATTGCTTCCTTTTTCTCTGTCTGTACGTAGAAAGAGGCGAATAAAGGTTTAAATGCGTTGTTTTTATCTAGTTAAATTAATTTAAATAAAGATATTTTTTTGTTTTAGCTATGATACTTCAGTCTCTCTCTGCTCTATAGACAGCCCGCACGCCCTCCCTTCACTGAGTAAACAAGAAATTTATTCATAATTTCAATTAAAATATATAATTATGAACATATATATTTAATTACTTATTTATTCTGTCATAAGCTTAGCCATTACTCTCGATGGCTGATGCTCTTTCTAAGACTTCCTCCCTCAACCTCGATAGACAAGCACTGCCAGAGACGAGTAGAATAAGAAAAGATAATTAAAATAGTTTAAATAAAATTGAAGATAGCTGTAAAGGAAATATTAAAGGAGAGTTTATCATCCCTTGAAATTAATTATCTAAAACACGTATTAATTATTCTTTTTTATACAAACCTCTTATTATGATTTACACACCTTGAAACGTATTGCATGCATTAAAAGGGATGCTGCAGCTGCTGCAGCAACAGCACCAACAGCAAGACGCTGCTGTGCATAATATTAATTGTATTAATAATTAATATTATACTGATATAATATAATAATGACACACAGCAGCACTGATATAATATGACGTTATCTAAAAATATAACAAATTTCTTATGAACAAAACAAATTCATAATATACACCAATATTTTTATATAGGAAACAATAAAAGAAGAAGAGGGCTCTAACATATATATATATATACATTTATATATATGTATATAGGCAAGAAAGCAGCACAGAAGGAGAAAGCCTCCCTGTTGTTTACTTAGGGAAGAACACTAATTAAAATACTCATTCAAACAAAAAGGAAAGAAGAAGAGGGACATACATCTATATATATATATATTATGCATGCATATGTATATACATATATACATATATATATATATATATATATATAGAGACAGAGAGAGAGAGAGAGGAGGGCGATACATACATATATAATGCACATATATATACGTAATGTATTAATTATAGATATATAATATATAGATGCATTTATATGTATCTATATATTATATACAAGAGAAAACAAACAAAAGAAGAGAATATGCTGCTTATATAAACTCCCTTTGATGCATCCGTCTGCCATCGCTGTATTTATTGATTTATTATTTATTGTAATAAATAAATAAAAGTAAATAAATAATAAACAAAGACAACAAAAGATATCTTTGTCTCTGTCTCTGTTCTTCTGTTGTTTTTGGTGTTTACTATCTATTTATTTATTTATTATATGCATGACGCATGCATAAACAGACAAAGACAAGGAGATGGAGAGAAGAGAGATACAAGTAAATATACAGACAGAAAGAGACAGAGAAACAGAGAATAAATAGAGGAATAGAGAGAGAAAGAGACGGAGACATATATATGTATATATATATATATATATATTCCTCTCGAGGGGTAGAGATAGATATTGAGAGAAACTGCATATATATAATATACATATACATATATTTCTCTCGAGGGGTAGAGATAGATATCGAGAGAAACTGCATATATATAATATATATATATATACATACATACATAAAATATATGTATGCATATACAATGCTTACACATATATATATATATATATACTATTGTACACTACATATTATATAAAATATCTATCTCTCTATTCAAATTATTTCCTAAGGCCTCTTCTACATCGCTTTCTTTCTTTTTTTCTGCTATCTCTTTTCTATGGCTGCTAATTGCCTCTACCGCTCTTCTGCATAGCCGCTACTAGAGTTAATATATTTTTCTAGGGATCGTTATATATAGGCTTCTCTTAGAGAAACATTCAGAGTTTATTTCCCGCAAATAAACATCAATAGTCGAAAGCGTAAAGTTCAAAGCAAACTTGCCGCACAAACAGGGCGAGCCAAACGAGGTGTCTGTACACCGCGGCAGATTCATTTGCTGCTGCCTTTCTTTCTTTTTCCCCGCGCTACATTACTTTACTCACCTGCAGCCAGCAGCAAGCGAAGTACTTCTGTTCAAGTACGAAAGGGAATGCAATCAGAGGCTTAAACTGCTGCTCGCCAACCCCCCGCAGCTAGCTAGCTGACGAGCTAGCTAGCTGGCTGGGCTAACTGGCTGGCTAGCCATCGAACAGGCGGGACAGCTAGCTAGCTAACTAACCAGCTAGCTAGCAAACGAGCTAGCTAGCTAGCTAGCTAGCTAGCCAGCTATCTAACAATAAGGTTAGCTAACTAGCGCCAAGAAGGCTAGCTAGCTGGCCAGCTAGCTAGCTGGCTAGCGGGCTCGCTCAACCGCATAAATTGGCCTCTACGCAGCAGCTGTTGCTAGGATTGTGATGAGACTGGCGAAAAGAAGAGAAGGCACAGCAGCAGCTGCACCACCGGTGGAAGACTCCTTCAGGTCTGCCTCTGTCATCTCCGTGATGGGCGTGTTACGCGCATGCAGAGCATCGTAGTACTCCTTGCTGAGATTAACATTTCAATACACATTAGAAGACAACCATTAGACCTATATACATATATCTATATATAAATGTACATACACATCTGTACATGTAACTCTGCATAGTACATCTATGCATCTATATAAGTATACGAACACATAAATATATGCAATGCATATATATTTACATACATATATACATATATATATATATATATATATATCAGTGCTAGGCAGCAGGTCAAAGCATCTCATCCACGCACCTGAATGGAGCTGCATTTTGTTGAGCGGCTGGAGAAAACTGGCAGACGAGAATAGCTTCTTTTCCTGATGATAGTGGTGTATCATCAGTACATACACCGACGGCGCATGCAATCTTCGTACTTTGAGACCAAAGCAGATTCGCCAGATTCGCGCCATCAGGGTTCGACCAGAACGCGTCCCACGTCGATGGGTACGTCGGCAATTGCCTGAGACCAAACAAACCCCAAAAAACAAGCGATGGATATATAAAATATATATATACATTCATATATATATATGTATATATTATATATATAAATCCATACGAGGAGGAAAGCTTACCCGAGCCCCTTGTTTAAGGCAGTCTGCACCATATCGCGGTAGTTGGTGGCTTTGCTGGTTTCCTGGGTGAACTTCACGCTAAATGTTAGCTTCTGAAAACGAAAAAAGAAAAAAGAGGTCAAGCTTATGTTCTTCGGTTCCTGTCTATTGGAGGTGGAGGTCTCTTCAAATTTTATCATGAGTACTCTTAAATGATGCACATACTCAAAAGGTACTTTCAAATGATGTACTTTCAAATGATGCATTTACTCACAAGGCTTGCTCCAAGTGTCATGTTGTCACATGTATCGGCGGTCGTTAGTCCGGTGCCGTCCCCCAAAGCTGTTTTTAGGGTCTTAACCATATCGTCCGCCTTTTCTAGTTCGTTAATATGAACAGAGAGCTTCCCATTACGCGCCAAGTTGGCTGAAAGGTACATATCTGCGGTCATGAGAAGCAGAAACACACAGAAGCAATGATGAGAACGTGAACGCCGAGCGATGATCAATGGGGAAGATGCGCTTCTCCTGGCTCTTTACATTCTGGTCCTTATAGAATATAAAGTAGAAAGGAAAAACACGGAAAAGCTGCGATTGCTTACCATCGGTCACATCTTCCGCAGCGAAGGTTGTTGCCGCCGTCGCTAACTGAAACCCATAGAGAGCCACGAGGCAGAAGGCGGATGACTTGAAGATGAGCCCCATTGTGAAAGAAAGCGGAGTGTAAAACGCAGAGAACAACTAAATGATCACAATGAAAGAACAAAACAACAAATGTAACCG
>NW_013549187.1:0-7399 GCF_000499425.1 Eimeria acervulina | reverse complement strand
CACCCCAGCAGGCAGAGACGAAGCCGCAGCACGCGGTGTGCGTGCACCCAACTCAGTATGACAAATAATACAAACAAGCGCGCATCTATAGATATATATATATATATATAGATATAGATATAGATAGATAGATAGATAGATAGATAAATAAGTATATATATATATATATATGCATGCGCCAGAGTGGTTTGTATGATGTCTCTGGCTTTGTTGTTCTGTTCGGGGTGCCTTAAAGCGTCTCCTTCGCTATGGCAGCAACAAAAATAAAAATTGAAGGACGATAATCTCTTGAAAAAGAAAGAGAAACTCAGTAGATGTTATATTTATTTAGACGCAAAATAATAGAGAAGTTTGTTTGCTGCTGAATGAATGAATGCATGAGGTGAGTTGAAGCAAACAACAAGAAAATGAAGAGCATTCACAATGCAGAGCTACTGTTTCTTTTTTGTATATTTACACTTTACTCTTTGCAAGCAGTGCCTGCGACTTTGAGGGATAAGCATAACAATTGCTGCAGAATAAATCTCTTTCTAGAGTGCGAGTGCATGCATCGAGAAGGGCCTCAATGAGTCTTCTGTTTGAACCTGCAGCTGCCCTTATAGGGATATGATAGAATAACAAACGCTTTCGAAACTCGTTTAAAACTCTGTCTTCTTTTCCTATCATTATTATATACAGGCTTTTCTTTAGGCAGTTGCTGCGTCTGTCTCCCGACAGGAGAAGAAGTTGAAGTGCGATTGAACTAAAATATTCAGAATGGTGTTAATGCTAAAGAAATACCATTCTAAATATTTTGAGTTATTTGCACTTTAAGGGTTTTCTACATTAAGTCGGAGAACTCCTCTTCAATGCAGGGTTGGTTGCATGTAGAGAGCTAGAAACCTTTTGCAGGCATTCTAAATATTTTGAGTTATTTGCACTTTAAGGGCTTTCTACACTAAGTGGGAGAACTCCTCTTCAATGCAGGGTTGGTTGCATGTAGAGAGCTAGAAACCTTTTGCAGGAAAAGGGCACTTAAATAATCTTAATTACTTGCAATTGATTAAACATACGCCTGTCTGCTGCTGTTAATCCTACACGAAAATGCTATTCATCTTTTTTAGGCGGCCTCTGTTGTTTTTCTCTCTACTCGCGGTGAGACAGCATCAAAAAGAAAACAGCGAAATAACAATAAGCAGCTGCAACAAGAACACCAGCGGTAGCAACAACAACAAAAACAAAAACAAAATCATTATTAGAAGCAAATGCACTTTTTACTCTGATATTCTTTAACTATTTCAATTCCTCTCGAGCTCGCAATGGTGATTGTTAGAGGTCTCAGCCTTCCGGGCTAAGTATACACAGCTAGTATACTGTTGATGTAATAAAAGCTAAGAGAGTATAATGAATTAAAATGCTTCTTTCGTTCACATTTTAATGCCAAACTTGTTTGATTTTATACCAAGAAAGCGAAATGTGGGGCTCAGTGGAGAAGGGCTGCATGCAGCTGCATGCAGGTTTTCCTTGTGGGTGCTGCGGGTCTGCAAGAGTTTCAAGGCGTCGTCTTGGAGTAAATTGCTTTACATTTGATTTGCTTTGCACGAGGAAGACGCTCGAGTTTTCTATTTCGAGTTGACCGTGAAAAGTAAAACGAAAATGTCTGATATTGAGAGCAACGGAGCCGCTGAGGAGGTTGCAGTTGAGCCCGAAGAGGAGGGCGTCAAGGACCTGAAAACCGCCATTAAGAGAGTAAATATTTGCATTTTCACGATTAAATTTTCATTTTATTTATATTAATTTAAAAATTTCTGCAAAATTCACGTTTTCAAAACATCATGTTTCGGCTTCCCCACATTGTCGCCGTTCGGGGAGAAACTTGAATAGGAGTTCTGCCCTTGCCTTTTGCTGTTTTTTTTTCTTGATTTGTTGATATTTTAAAGAAATGTAGCTGTATTATACCTTTAAGATTCAATTTTATCTTTGGAAGGGCGGTGTTTGGCTCTTGTTGTGCGGGCCGATGATTGTCTGTGGATTTGCATGCATTCGCGGGCTGAAACCATGCAACAATTTTTCTCTGATATTTCTCCATTCATTATCATTACGCAAATCTTCTTATTTTGCGAGTGCCTTCTTCTTGTTTTGTTATTTGTAGTATCTTTGCTTCGCGTCGCTGTGCTTTTGGGCATGCATTCTTTTCAGGGTGTCTGTCTGTTCTTTACATTTCTTCTACCCTGTTTCTTTTTGTTTTGTTCAGGTTTTGAAGAATGCGTTGATCCATGATGGTTTGGCTCGGGGTCTGCACGAGGTGGCGAAGGCATTGGATTCGAAGAGGGCGCAGGCATGCTTCTTAGCAGAGAGCTGCTCTGAGCCTGCATACAAGAAGTTGGTGGAGGGTCTATGCAAGGAGCATAAGATTCCCCTTATTGAAGTTGCAGACAGCAAGGAGCTCGGCCAGTGGGCAGGCCTCTGCCGCATAGACAACGAGGGCGCAGCACGCCGCGTAGTCGGGGCTTCATGCGTTGCTGTTACAGATTTCGGAGAGCAGAGCGAAGCCCTCACTTTCCTACAGGGCCACATTCAGTCTCTCTCTCAGTAGAGGGTGTTGAATGCTGCTGCATCTTTTCGTTCTTTGTTTGTCGTTGCAAACAATAACGCAACTCTTTTAACTCCTTTCATGTAGCTCCTGTTCGCAGCCTCTTCGCCATTTCGTCTTCTGCAGTTTTTACCTTTTTATTGCAATTTATGCATTTATAGGTATAAAGCCTAGAAGAAAATATAACGCAGAGTTGGGCTCCACTAGGGTGATGTGCTTGCACGCAATCAAACCTCTTCTTGTTTAATGTAGTATAGTATATATTAGATTACATTATACTACTTTGCCTCATACTTGTATTGTCCGTATTCGCCATGCGAATATACACTCATATATATATATATATGTATATATATATATATATATACATGTATATAATATATTTATATTTATGTAGTTAGTATTGGCTTGCACCTACTAGGGAGGGGAAAATGCCCCTCAAACTCATCAACCCGCTGCTGCCTGTAGTGAAACCCCTGTGAGCTTCAACGACTTCTGAGTTAAGAGGTTATGCTGATGATTGTAGAGAAATATCTTGGATATATTTTTGCTTCCCTCTTCGCTTTTCCGCTTATCATGATTGGAGGTAACTTGATCCCCGTAAAAATAATGTAGACATTTCATCGGACATGTTTATTCCTTTTGCGCGCTGCTCAGTCCCCTGTCTTTGTTGTGTGTGTTTGTTTGTTGGGTGTGAGGTGTACGATGCAATAGCTGTGTCTGCTGCAGTTAAATGATGCATGCAAGTGGTGAATATGTTGGTTAAGTTGTATGAACTTTGTAATGCAGCATGCGCTGCACTTTAAAGCACCAGATTTACTGCTGATCTGCAGATACACCTTAAATGTGTGTGTGCGTTATAATAAAAGGGGGCGTCCCCCAAGGTGGGAGGTTGGGAACTCTAGAGTTTTCTGGAGTTGCGCAATGTTGATTCGAGCATATTAACTGAAAATAAAAGGTTAAAAAGTATCATTATGAGATTAGATACGCTACCAGCATGTTTTTTCTGCATATGCTGAGGTGTACAGACAGTGCTGCTCTGCACGTTGGAGTGCCTTGGCTGGTGTGGCTCTTAGCGTCTCACCAGAGAACGAGGTAATGCGGCTTATTAAGGGTGAACTTTTCTTCAATTTTCAAAAAGAAATGAGTAAATATTAATTGGATTATCCGAATTAACAGATGGTTTCCAAGAATGAAGAAAATCACACAGCTGGGCCATACAAACAAACACAGGCGGCCTGGTCGTGTACGCGAACAGCGGGCATGCGGTGGTTCTTTCTGTGATGCATTCAGCGGGAGAAAGCTGGTGGTATTTCCATAATTTATGATTATTTCGAGGTAGCTTTCAATAAATTCGTTTGATCACTTTGAAATGCAGCTGTAGGAGAAGACTTTAGCGCGCGATTTCAGAGGAAGCACCAGAACATTTGCGGTGGTTCGGTGGCGGTGGCAGTCCGCTGTCTGTCGGGTGCGGATCTTCTTGAAGGGTTTGAATAACTTACTTGCATCTTTTCTTTTATTCTTTCTTCATCAGGGCCTGAAATTTGGCTTTTAAAACAGATCGGGCCCCTGCGCGCATGCCTGATACCCCCAGCCTCCTGGTATAGTACTAGGTCCTTAGCCTTTTTTCTCTGTGCTTCTTTCGCTGAACCTTCTCCCGCAGCACAATGGCTTGCAGCTGTATGAAGCCGAACTACAAGGGCCCCGGGGTGGGCATTTGGGCCCTTGCCCTGGCGTTTGAGTTTGCTGTAGGCGCACTGATGATCTTCTTGGGGTCGGACTCCGTACCCGAAATAACAGACAATATGAATGGCTTTGATGCCTCTATAACGGATGCAATCGCACAAGGAGGCGCAGCGAATGCTGTGTATATAATGGGGTGGCTGCATTTGTTGCTTGCTGCTGCATGCAGTGTGTTCGTGACGTTGGGGCTGTTCGTATGCGGCATTTTTATGTGCCCTCTCTGCATATTTGGTTGGATACAAACATTTTACTGCGCTGTCTGCACACTTGTTACGGGCATTTACCTCCGCAAGTACTTGGATAAGCTCCCCCTCTCCGCAGACACTATAATAGATCTACCTTCGGATTCTAACGATGTATTTGTTGCACAAACAGGAGATGTTTTCTTCGCTCAACTCAACAGCGGAGGCCTTCTTGCTGCCTGTGTTCTTTCCTTTGTCGCGGGTGTTCTCCTTGCAAGAGCTTCGAGGGTTAGCAGCGGCGAATCTGTTCCAGGAACGTCAATGTAAGCAAAAGCAACATTACTGCTGCTGCTGCTTCTGCTGCGGTTGTTGTTACTTCTTGCTGCTGTTGCTGTTCTGTTATTCTTTGTCTTTTTATTCTGTTCCAGCTGTTTCTGCTGCTGTCGATTCTATTGCTTTGTTGTTGTTTGATTGTGTAGTGGTGTATTGCTGCTGCATTTTTATCGCTGTTTCTGTGTTTATGTTGTTTTGTTATTTTTGTATTTGATGCCTTTGCAGTTGTCTTTGGGGTTATATAATATATATATTTATATATATTATATGAAAGTATGCGCATTTGTGTGTATTGACGTATATATATATATATATATATATTCATATATATAGATATATATGTGCATATATCCATTTATGTATAAAATATCTGTTTTAAAGACATTAATTTGTATGTTTTTGTTTTGTTTGCGTTTGTGCGTGTTGTTATTGTGCGGTGTATGTACAGGATGGTTCAAAGCATGGGTCTGTTTGCTGCAATTGGTGCATTGCTTGGTGCTGGAGGGGGGGGTGTTGCGCCTACTCCGATAATGACGACACTGTGGATAGTGCTTACAGTTGCTGGGGCTATATTAATGAACATTCGTGCTTGTTGTTGCACAAAGATATGCAATATATTGATGGTAGCTCTGTTTGGGGTTGGCTGCGCATTAGCTGTTATTACTATGATTTTCTTCTCTTATATCTACACTTCTGTCTTAGACGACCCTCAAAAGAATGCAGATTATTCTCAATTGTTTGTCGTCATGGAGAGAGGGACAGGAGTTATTCTTGTTTCTGTTCTTTCTCTCGCTGCTGCAGTTATGTCTTTCTTAGCTGCAGTGTACTCAGCCAGGTCGTTGCTCTGCTGCGGGGGGGGTGTAACGGAGTAACTCATCAACAAACATTAAATAAATATATAAATAAATAATATATATGCATTTATATATGTAAATATATATATGTGTATATAGGTATATGTATACGTTAATATATGTAAATATATATATATTTATTTATATATAAATACATATATTTACTTATTTATTTATTTATGTTTGCGTATATAAATGAACATCTTTATTTATATTTAATTATATAGAGTCTATTTATGCTATGTACAATATTCATATTCTATGGAGAGTACATTAAATAAAATTTATATATATATATACATATATATTTTTTAACATGCATATGTATGTATAGTACTTAAATAGTTATGTATAGATTTATATATTTATATACAAAGCCAAAACACTCATAAATGCATCACTGCTTTATATATAAATGCTGCAGTACAAATACTATAAAGTTGTGATTATATATTTATTATTACCGAAGTAATAAAAACAATTGCGCTGCATGCAAGACAAAAAGGGGTGAAAGTAATGAGATTATAGAAATGTTTGCATTTAAAGATACTCTCATAACAATAAATGCAATAAGAATGTCTTTATAGATATATTTATATATTTATATATTTATATTTATATTCATAGATATAATAAATTCTTATGAGGGATATATTGCAGTCGGCGGAGACGGGGGAGGAAGACAAACTGCACATTTAAAACATAAATTAATATAAAATAATATTCATAAACTAATATTTGCTAGACAAGTGCAGCAAGCGCCAGCAGCAGATAGACGCACGAGTGTCTCTGCTGCAGCTGCTGCTGCAGCTGCTGCTGCACCCTCTCTTCTTTTCTTTCGCTGCTGCTGTTGGGGCCCCCCAACAATTGGCTTTAAGTACTTCGCTTTACTCTTTGTGTAATTAGTAGTGGCTGGCGTTTAAGGGTTTAGGGTTTACAAGGGTTTATGAGGGCTTATTAGGGTTTATAGGGTTTGAGGGCTTATTAGGGTTTATAGGGTTTATTTGGGTTTATTAGGGGTTGTAAACTTGTAAACAACACCAGCAGCAACACAAACGAAAGAGAGACAGAAGAAACAGCTAAGTAAAGACAGAGAAAAAACAACAAACATATAAGTACAGACAAACGAAGGAGAGACAAGCAGAGAAGAGACAACTAAAGAAGAGACAAAGAAGAGAAACAAATCAAATGCAACAAAACAACACCAAACAAACAAAGCAACAAAACTTTAGTAGCAGTTCCCTGGCCTCAAGAGCGCAGCCTCAAGTCGTTCACCTCCAATTGCTGGAGGTAAAGAAGAGGGTAAATAACGCGAAAAATGTTTGTCTGGAATGTCATCATATTTAAAATTCTCGTAGTACGGGCTGTGAGTGAAGCTGCATATACACCCCAAGCAATAAAGAACCCCCCAAATATATTATAACTGCTATATGCATTAAGCTTATGCTAATGCATATATAATATATATATATATATATGCATACATATACATGTTTACTAACGCTTATGTAAATATATATATACATTTATTTGTTTATTTATTTATGCTTACTAATGACAAAGACAGCAGCAAAAAAGAAGTGTGGGGTGTGGGGTGTACGTACTCCGGAGGAAGAGTTTTTTCTAATTCGTTATCATCGGGATATGCACTTTGTTTTTTTAGCCATTGTTCAAAGTCAGAAGCCCCTTCATCCCACTCCCAATCTTCGTTAGCA
>NW_013549188.1:0-7709 GCF_000499425.1 Eimeria acervulina | reverse complement strand
ACCGCATAGAAGAGATTGGAACCGTTGGTAGAGACCGTGTACCTTTGAGAGCTTGGGCAGATGTCCACCAGACGCAGGCAGGGGGTTATGTGCAAGGCTGTGGGGTTTTACGTACTTTTCTTGCATCGCATGCTGCAGTAGTGCCAATAGTTCATCTAAAGCGAGTAGATTGGTGGTAGCGCAGACTGGGTAGGGTTCGCTAGCGACAATGTTTGATATTTCGTTGCGTCGTTTGAGCCGATGCTATGTGGAGTATTGCAGGTATGTAGAGAGGAAGCTTTGGTGTCTCTGTAGGCTGCCTTTTTCTGCTACGTTGATAGAACTTGGGATGTAGCGTTTCAAATGCGCTTCCTGCCGACTGGCCCGACAGACAGGCACCCCGCACAAGGACTTTCGCTGGGCATCCTTAGGACCTTCAAGATGCAGCCTCTGCGTTCGTCTCTACGTAGAGGGTCCTACAGCGGAAGGCGAAGGAACAGAGCCGCTAAATGGGACAGTGCCTTCGTCGCGCTGTATTGAATTTCTGGGAACCCTTTGAAACGCCAACCGGCAAGTTCGAGTTATTGGGAATAGCAGGGGCCGCTGAGGGAAGTAGGATGACAAGCGAATTGACGTGATCTTTGGAACGTGCGAGGTCTACTTCCTTCTGACTTACAGTGGACAATGCCCTGCTTGGAGGTTTGAACGTCTGCGTAGGCACGTGCTGGCGATGCACAGCGATTTTTGGCGGGTCGGGAGGCATGCTCTACTGGCTGCGGACTGTGTGTGCGCTGGTTTACAAGTAGTCTAACCTTAATGCTGTATGCGCTGCAAATGCTGCAAATGTTGTTGGGCTTACAAACTTTCAGTGTCTTCAGGACGCGAAAGTGAAGACAAAGGCATTACATATGGTGCCAAGAACCATGTGATGTAGCGATATTGTGCGTCTCCAGCTGTTCGTAGCAACGCTGCCAATCAGCCGACCAAGGCGCTGGGAAAAAGTGGGCGTTGCTGGTTAATGGAAAGGGCTTGCCAAACGTGCTCGTCAGCTATCTTTGGAGCGTTTGGGCGACGATGCTACGATGGCGAGAAGTGCGTCCGTGACAGGACTGTTTGATGCAGGAAATGGGGCTGCAGTTAATCTTGTACCATCGGCATTTGGTTATTGGCGTAATGTGTCTGCCTGGTCGCATGCGACAACACTTGCAAAAGCTTGCGGTGGCGCCTACGTCTACCAACCAACTTCGTGCTGCTTTTACTAGGGAAGAATCATGAAAACCGAACGTGCGATGTATACAGAGCAGGACGCGCATGTACTAGCCCGCTTATTCGCCGTACCTTCGCACTCAGGAAGCAACGTTGAAGTGTATCGGCGGCATATGCTGCTGAGTAAAGGGCCGCATCAAAGACGACTTGCTAATTTGAGCTCGGATTATTGTTAGGTTTACCGGTTGCCCCCGTTTGCCCGTTCGAGCCTTTTCGTAGCTCATCGTGGCTGAAAAGAACCAAACCAGCGGCCTGCACATTTTTCCACAGACCTCGTGCTGCCATGGGGTGGCGCCGGCGTTAACAGCAATATTTGCGTCCTGGAGTTGAACCGCAGGTCGCATGCTGTCCCAAATATCGGGGCCTTTTGCCACCTGCGGTTCAACGCCAGGATGTTTCTAGTTTTGCACCTAGCGTTTTGGCCATTGCTAAAACTGGACGACTTAAGAATTGGAGGGAGCGCTGGCTGCGTGGCGTGGGTCGTGCAGGGATATTCATGACACGCGGTGTTGGCACGAGGCATTGCAGGACAGCTATGAAATACATGAAGGCGGCCTACCAAATGTGCGCGTTCTTTTGACTGTCCGTTGCCGCCTCCAGCCTGTAAGCAGACAATGCGGGAAGAGCTTTCAAAATATGTTCTTGAGCAATCTTGGGAACGTTTGGACGACGATACTGTGCTGGCGAGCAATGCGTCCGTGGCACGACTGTTTAGTGCAGGACATGGGGCTGCATTTATTCTTGTATCATCGACATTTGGTACTGGGTGTAATGCGTGCCTCAAAGCCGCCTTGTGGGAAGCATCAAGTCGGCATGAATGCATGCGATGGCGTCTACGCCGACGCACAGAGTTCGCCCAGGTCTTTGCTAGGGCGGCATCATTTAGGGTGCGCTGTTTATAGTGCAGGACGCGCACATACTATCTCCCTTATTTGCCATACCTTCGCACTCAGGAAGCGGCGTTGAAGTGTATCGGCGGCATATGCTACTGAGTAAAGGGCCGTGCCGAAAAGACGTTCGCATTTGAGCTCGGATTATCGTTAGGTTTACAAGATCGGTGGTTTCTCGTTCGAGCCTTTTTGTTTCTTATGGTGGCTGTAAAAAGCACTAAGCCAGCTATCTTCGCCTTTCGCCACAGACTGTGTGTTGGGACGTCACGGGGGTGCGGCGGCTTTCACAACAGTATTTGGCTTTCCCGTTTTGTTGCGATATTTGGGGCCATATGCCACCTCGTGTTCGACGCCAAGATGTCCCTAGTTTTGTACCCACAGTTTTGGGTAGCGCTCTCACTGCATGGCTTAAGAAGGGGATGAAGCGCTGCGAGATGGCTGCGTGGCGTATTCACGACATGAGGTGCTGGCACGAGGCGTTTGCAGCACAGCAAAGCAATCTATTAAGGCGGCCTAGGAAATATGCATGTAATTTGTAACTGTGCGTTGCCGCCTCTAGCCTGTAAGCGGACAATCTGGGAAGAACTTACGAAGCATGCTCTTCAGCTATCTTGGCAGCATTTGGGCAAGAAGACGAGAAATCCGTGGCAAGACTGCTTAATGCAGGACATGGGGCTGCAGTTAATCTTGTATCATCGACATTTCGCTCGGTAATGCGTGCCTCAAGGCCGCCTCGTCGGAAGCGTTGCATCTGCCTAGATGCATGCGAAAATGCTTGCAAGAGTTCGCGGTGGCGTCTACTACTGGCGTCTACCGACAGAGTTTGTCCAGCTTTTGCTATGGGGGTGTCATGGAAACCGAAAGCGCACATTACACGCATGCACGCACCCGTCTATTTGCCAGATGTTTGCACTCAGGGAGCGACGTTGAAGTGTATTGGTGGCATATGCTACTGAGTAAAGAGTCGTATCAAAGGTAACTCTCGAATTTGAGCTCGGATTACTGTTAGGTTGGGAAGATCGGTGGAGTCTCGCTTGAGCATGAAAAGAACCAAAGGAGCGGTCTGAGCCTTTTTCCATAGGACGTGGGTTGAAACGCCATGAGCTGGCGGCGTCTTTAATGACAGATTTCACCTTTTGCTTTTTAGTGCGATATGTGGGGTTTGGCTCCACCTAGGTCTCGGAGCCAGCATGCGTATCCAGGCTTTTTAGGCACCTCTTGGTCTGCATGACTTTAGAATTCAGTAGAGCGCTGCGGGATGCCTGCGTGGCGTGGGTAGGGCACGAATATGCATGGCACGAATCGGCGCGTTGCAGCACAGCTAGCAGTTTACCAAACGGGCTACGAAATATGCGCCTTCCTTGTGAATGCGCTTTACTGCATCCACCCAGCAGCTCTGTGCGGTGGAGATGAACGTGAATGAGCCGGGAATTGGGTGTAGTGTCTTTCGAAAAAAAAACGGGTTGACATGCGCGTTTCGCGAATCGAAGACGCATCCGCTTAAGGCGAGCTCATCCGCAGAGCTGCCGTAACAATCCTCTTTGCTTCAATCGCGTGCTGCTCGGAATAGGAAGTATGCACACATTTTGTACTGGGCTAGCAGCTGGGGAGAGATCTCGTAGACGTGCGAACTCACTTGAACATTTAACAACTCGTACAATAGAATTCTTTCATATTGACTAGGCTGACTTGGGTAACGGAAATTGAATGGATTCAGCTATCCATGCTGATAGGATTCGTAAATTGTGGTAACTAATGCGCATAGGATAGTGCAATGCATCCCTGAACAGCTTGCGAGCTGCTGGGGACGTGAGAAGGCTGTTATTATCACTGAGAACACCGAATCGTCTGCAGGCTGACCACGTGCACGCCGTTGCTGTATTTGCATGCTGCCTTGGCCTCAGAGTAAAAGCAGATAAAGCCGCGTTTCCATGCGCGCTTGTATATGGAAACGTACTCAGGCAGGAGAGAGGAGGCGGCATGCTTTAGCAGTGCGCTTTTCCTGTGTACTTAAGGCGAGGTGATGCGGCATTTCATTTGCGTTCGCCGGACATGGCCTTCCAGCACGGGCAGCTACAGGAATTTGGTAAGGAGGCATCTACCCGCCACGACAAAACGCAAGGGTGGCGAGTGCGATTTTCCGGAGGCAGGGACAGGAGGTGGTGGAAGTGAGGGCGACGGTTCTGTCCGGAGAACTGCTTTACATGGAAATGTTTTAGCGGCCGCGCAGAAGGGTTTAGAAGGGTTTTTAGCTTCGTGGGATATGCCGAAATGTCTGGTTCTCCAGTAAGTGTAATCGGTGAGTGTAGCATCACTGTCCGGTTAGTTTCCGCTTTTCTCTGTGAGCGTTTCGTAGCACGCGTACGTCACAGCCCGAGCTGCGTTGTAAGCGGACAGTTTTCTGCGCAAGCGTTTGTTCGACGTGTGAAGTATTTTGCACCTTGTCCACCTTTCATCAAGGAGTACTCCAAGCCAGTGCCTAGCGAAGCCAGCTGCTTTGTGCTGACTTTGGCTACCTGGTGGGTTGGTCTTGCGATTGGGGGTACTGTTACTCTACAGCTGGTACGAAGGCAGCCAAGGATGGATGTGTCTATGCATGCATACGCATATGCATCCTTGGATTTGTAGGGTTAAAAGAAGTGGTGGCCAGTCATGATTATGTGCCGAGGTGTTTCAGCGCTCTGGTATGCGTCTGCGGGACATTATCTGGCATTACAAAAGGTCTCGGTGAACTTCAGAGGAAGTACATGTGCAGCGACTGCGTGGTAAGTTGTTATCACATGCTTGGTAGTATTCTTGAAGGACGTGCACATATATGAGGGAAGCTGTTCTCCAGAATACGAAAATATGGGAGGACCGAAACTGAGGGGGTGGCGAGCACGTAATATGCAAATCCTTCTGTTGCCTGCACGAAAGAACGCCGAACCTGTTCTTCACTGTGTGGTACTTGGCTAACGCAGAACAAAGCGGGGGCTTTGGTGGAGGCTAGTCTTTCTGCTTTAGGGAGATTATTCGATTATTCAAGCTGTTTTGCTTTTGACGTACGTGCTTTGCATGGGCGTGCCACTGGTTTTTTTTTCGGAGCTCCCCATCGCATGGCACACTGTTCATAGCACTAAATGTAGGCATGCAGAAAGCACGCCGTCGTTTTGGTGACGTATTATGTTTCGCACTTCTTGAGCAATTTGTGAACCCGTTGGCGTACCAACAATAGGCGATTCGACAAGGAAAACCCATGCAGCCAGCCACACGGCTTTGCACTTGATGCTGAGCTTGCGCCTGGTTTTGCCGCCCCCGTTGAAGTCAACACCGTCTATCGATAGGAATGTACGCAGCATTTGACAGAGGGCTAGGGGGCGTGCATGTGCGTGCATCTTGAGCGAATGCAGCGTGCTTGCGCTTCACTACAGTAGCGATTTACCGAAGCCTTCTCTGGCGTTGCGTTGGAGCGCTGCCCTGTCCAGGAAGTATGCCCTGACGAGCAATGTGTCTGCTCAGTGCGGCTATAGGTACTGTTTTGCTCCAGGCTCTTCGATGGCAGTCATGGAGATACATCTGCATGCATCTCCACGCGGGCAGATTTACGGAGTTGCAGGATCAGATATGGGAGGCTCTTTTGCTTTACCCGCGCTTTGCTGTGGTATCTGCTTTGGCGAACTGATTTCGGGGCTCTGATACGCGTTTGCGAGACAGATTCTGGCATCACAAACGGCGATGGTCAGTAGGCAAGGGTGTGGATGCACAGTGGAATCCATGGTAAAGGACAGCAATACCACGGCGGTGATTTGTGTCAACCTTTAGGTATTATTGCTGACTAGTCCATTGGTGCATGGCGATAGGCGTTTCGGGGAGAACAACAGTAGGGGTCGGCAGGCCACAGCCGATGGCGCAGCAAATAAAGTTTGCCCGAATAGCCTTGGTCCTTCCTAATGAGCGCCCTACCCGCAGCTCATTCTGCAGCTGTTGCTTTAGGCAAAGAAAACCTGCATTCGTAGTACAGGCGGGCGTTTCTGTTTCCACGAGATTACATACGCTGGTTTATCTTCGGCTAACGTGCAGTATACAAATGGATGACTGATTTTCGTCCGAACTCCGCATCTCACGACAAAGTGTTCACACCACCAATTTTAGTAAGCAGAGGCAAGGGGAAAGCAGCAGGCTTCTGTTCCGCAGGCGCGTGATGCTGCACGTCTTGAGCACTTGCTATTCCTGTCGGCATTCCAATGAAAGGGTGATTCGACAAGGACACCCCAGATAAGCGGCTGCACCTGTCCTGTATTTGGTGCTGAGCATGCGTTTTATCCGCCTGCAGTGATTATTTTCAATTTCTTTTTCAGATAGGAGTGTACTCAGCTTTCGACGGAGAGCTAGGGGACATGCATTTGTAAACACCATGGGGTTATGCAATGTTGGTGCGCGTGTCTACGGCCGCGGTGGAACGAAGCCTTCTTTGGCGTTGCAATGACGCGCTGCCTTGCCCAGGACGTATGCCCTTATGAGCAAGCATATCTAGCCAGGGGGGCGGGAGACTAGGTACTGTCATGCTTTGTTTTTTGATGGCAGGCAAGGGTGTGTATGCGCATGTAAGCGGATATATGGAGTTGCAGTATGAGAAATGGGATGCTGCTTTGCTTTGACATTGCTTTGCTGTGGTATCTACTGGGGCAAGGTGACTCGGCGCTACGCTGTACTTGTGGGAAACAAGCTCTGTTATTATAGACGGTGTCAGTAAATTAGCGAGGCAGCATATGTGCAGTGCATTACGTGGTGAGGTGCGCAAGAGGCAAGGCAGTGGTGTGGCAGTGATTGTGTTATGCATTACTGACAGCTTTCCCGGTCATGTGTGGTGATGGCCTTGTTGCAGAGAACGAAAACAGCGAAGAGAGGCATGTGGCCGATGGCGCGGGCAAAACGTACTGTGTAAATGCTCTTGGGGCTTGCATGAAGAAACGGGGAACCCATAGCTTCTTTTGTAGTTTTTGCACAGCAGAAAAGATAACGGAACCTGCAGTACAGGTTGGTGTTGTTGCTTGGGCGAGATTGCCTAAGCCTTTTTGTGTTTGGCGTACGTGCAGTTTGTGAATGTGCAGCTGATATGTTTTGGGGGAAGCGAGATTATTAAAGTTGTTTTGTGTTCAGCGTACACTTAGTGCATATATACGCAACTGAGATTTGTTGGAGCTTGCCATCCCATGGCTGAGCGCCCATAACACTGCAGCATAGTAGGCAGAGGCAAGCAGGCAACAAACCTTCTGTGGGCACGTGTTGTTTCCCATACTTACGTGCTTGCGACTGCTAGTCCCAGCAAGAAGCACCTTGAAAATGACGGCCCACGTAGCCTGCAGCCTCGTCCTGCAGTTGGCTTGGTCCGTTTGACCTGGTTGGAATCAGCTGTGTCCGCTGACACGCATAAGCGGACATATAAACTAGAAGGCGACTAGCTATGGGACATGCGTGTGCGAGCACTGTGTGGTTATTTACTAAGTGTGAGCACATCCACGGCCAAAATATGACAAAGCCCTCTCTGACGGTGCGATGCTGCGCTGTTTTGGGCATCATCCTTGCCGTTCGGAG
>NW_013549189.1:0-7011 GCF_000499425.1 Eimeria acervulina | reverse complement strand
GCAGCAGAAACACCCGCAGCAGCAACAGCAACAGCAGCACCAGGAGCAGCAGCAGCAGCAGCAGCAGCAGCAAAAAGTACTCATACCATTCGATGAAGACAGAGTCATCATGAAACTCAAACTCCTCAGGAGACACCGCAAACTCGGGGCTGCATGCATTTAAAAAGGTCGGAGGGTCTGCTGCAGCCTGCAGCACTTCTTTAAAAACAAAACAAACAAATAATTATATTTAAATAAATAAGTTATAAATGCGTTAAAAAGAAATAAACAGATATTAATTTATTTAAGTATATAAATAAAACAAATATATAACAAATGAATAACAAAGAAAAACAACAACAGAAACAAAACTACACAAATAAACAGAGACAATCAAAAGAAAAACAGACAAAAGGAGACAAATGGAGACAGCAAAGAAAGAGTAAAGAGAGAGTAAAGAGACGGTAAAGAGACAGTAAAAAGACAGTAAAGGGACAGTAAAGAGACAGTAAAGGGACAAAAGGAGACAGTAAAAAGACAGCAAAAAGAGACAGCAAAGAGAGGCTCAAGAGAGAGTAAAGAGACAGTAAAGAGACAGCAAAGAGACAGCAAAGAGACAGTAAAGAGGCAGTAAAGAGACAGTAAAGAGACAGCAAAGAGACAGAAAGGAGACAAAAGGAGACAGTAAAGAGACAGCAAAGAGAGGCTCAAGAGAGACTAAAGAGACAGTAAAGAGACAGCAAAGAGAGGCTCAAGAGAGACTAAAGAGACAGTAAAGTGACGGCAAAGAGACAGTAAAGAGACAGTAAAGAGACAGTAAAGAGACAGTAAAGAGACAGCAAAGAGAGGCTCAGGAGAGATTAAAGAGACAGTAAAGAGACAGTAAAGAGACAGTAAAGCGACAGTAAAGAGACAGTAAAGAGACAGTAAAGACCTTATTTAACCGACCTTCTTTGATGTCCTGCAAGCACCACGTGAAGACGCCGTCAGTCGAAATATTTTCACAGCTCCACTGGATGATCTCAACCCACGGAAAGAAGCCCCCGGCTAATGCATCTATAATAAATAAATAAATAAATAAATAAATAAATATATAAATAAATATAAATATATATATATAATTAGATATTAATGTGTGTATAGTAGTGCATATTCATAAGCAAATGTAAAGGTGTATTTACATGTATATATATCAATACAAAAAAAAAATAAAGTAGCTGTTAATAAACAAACGCAAAGACAAATAAATAAATAAATAAATAAATAAATAAATAAATAAATAAATAAATAAATAAATAAATAATAAATATCAGCATCAGTGCTTCATAATGAGTGATATTCACAACAACAAACACAGAGATATGCCGCAAGCTGCTGCTACTGCTACTGCTACTGCTGCTGCTGCTGCTGCTGCTGCTACGCACCTTGCGAGAGGTCGAGATCTCGGGCCTCTTTTGAGGCCTCACGCCCGACGACTCCCCCCATTTGCTGCGGTGTACAGGCACCTCACAGACCTTCTTATAAAGGCAGCAGCAGCTGCTGCAGCTGCTGCTGCTGCTGCTGTTGCTGTTGCTGTTGTTGTTGCCGTTGCTGTTGCTGCAGCAGCAACAATACGACGAATAGATCCAAAGCAAAGACGAGCGAGGGACTGAGATGACAGCCACAGATGTAAACAGATGCTGCTGTTGCTGCTGCTTCTGCTGCAGTTGAAGCAGCAGCTGCTGCTGCAGTTGGTGAGGACAATGTCGCTGCTGCGGCAGTGGCTGACCAGCAGTTGCTGCTGCTGCAGCTAGATACGCAGCAGCAGCAGAAACAACAACAGCCGCAGCAGTAACTGCTGCTTGTTGATTTGCTGCAGCTCTGGCTGCAGAGGAGGGGCCCCTTGGGTATACAGCGTTTGAGTCGACTCCGCTGCAGCAGCAGCAGCAGCAGCAGCAACAGCAACAGCAGCAGCAGCAGCAGTTCTCAGCCCGCAAGTTATATGAAGAAAACAACTGCTTTAATGAATAGCTGCTGCAGAGGGTCACTCTTCTACAGCAATAGACCCCATACACAAAATCCAGCAGCAGTAGCAGCAGCAGCAGCAGCAGCAGCTGCAGCAGAAGAAGCAGCAGCAGCAAGGGCGCTGCAGTAGTATTTCTTTACGATATTGTTTATATAATTTAATTTAATTAATAATATTTATATACAAATAAAACGCAGACAGCAGCAACTATGAAGATTGATGGGGCTGCCTGGGCCCCTTGTCTTGAGGCCCCCGTTAGCTGAGGGTTTAGGGTTGAGGGTTTAGGGTTTAGGGTTTAGGGTTAGCTCTGTCCAGCTACAACCCCAGCAGATATTATCTTTATTTGCTTAATTGTTGCTGTTGACGTTTATTTTATTTGTTTACTTCGTCCAGTCTATACTTTCTACTTCCGCCTTCTGAGGGCCCCCAAACCCTAAACCCTAAACCCTAAACCCTAAACCCTAAATCCTAAACCCTAAACCCTAGGCCTTGCTGCAATGGCGCAGGAGGGCCCCTACGAAGCTGTCGGGGGACCCCTATGGCTATGTGCCATAGGCCGGTCTTGTTGAAGGGTTTAGGGTTTAGGGTTTAGGGTTTAGGGTTTACAGGAAGATAATGAGGAGACCTCCTTTCATCTCCCTTGCCCTGCTGCTGCTGCTTCTGCTGCAGCTGCTTCTGCTGCAGCTGCTGCTGCTGCCTGCTGCAGCTGCAACTGCAGCAGCAGCGCGCGCTTGTGGGGGCTGCACCAGCAGCTCCAGCAGCAGCAGCAACAACAGCAGCAGCAGCAGCAGGAGGAGCAGCAGCAGCAGGAGCAGCAGCAGCAGCAGCAGGGCTTTGTCTTTTTGTTGTTCCGGAGTCTTAAGTGGCAGCAGACAAAGCCCAAGAAGGGATCTGCTGCTGCTGCAGCAACAGAGACAGCAGCGTTGCTGCTCCGGCTTCCTTGTTGCTGCAAAGCCAGCAGCAGCAACACTTAGGGGGCCACAGCAGCAGCAGCAGCAGCAACAGCAGCAGCTGCTGCTTCTGCGCGCTGCTGCTGTAGGGGATGCAGATGAAGCAGCTGGGCTGTCCGAAGCAAAGCAACAAGAAGAGCAGCAGATGCAAAACGATGCCGCCAGCAGCAACAGTAGCAGCGGCAGTAGCAGCAGCAGCAACAGCAGCAACAGCAGCAGCAGCGACAGCAGCAGCAGCAACAACAACAACACCAACAGCGCTGATGCCTCAGATCAGATTTTCTGCTCCGTGAGCGAATGCAATGAGCAGGGAGCAGCAGCAGAAGCTTCGGCTGCTGCTGCAGCAGAAGCTTCGGCTGCTGCTGCTGCTGCAGTGGAGCCATCTGACGCGCAGCAGCAGCAGCAGCAGCAGCACGATGCACAGGAGGAGAAAGAGCTCAGGGACGATGCAGCAGGACACCAAACAGCAGCAACAGCAGCAGCAACAACAGCAGCAGCAGCAGCAGGCGAGGCTTCTCATGGGTACGATCCCCTAGCAGCTCAGGAAGCTGCTTCGCTGGAAGCTGCAGCAGCAGCAGCAGGCACATCTTTATCTGCTGTTCGTTCGGTGCTGCCTCTGTGGCGTCTCTCGTTTTCTACATTTCTAACCCCAAACAGCAGCAGCAGCAGCAGCAACGGCAGCAGCAGCAGCAGCAGCAGGAGCGATTCTGTGTTGTCTTTGTGCGTACCTGGTGCTGAAGAGTTTAAGCGAGGGTTTGCTTTATTATCCCCTCCTGTTAGTGCTGCATCTCCGGTGTATAGGCAGCTGAAGCAAAGACGAGAAAAAGACAGAAGACGCTTCTTCTCGTGGCAGCGATCTGTTGCTGCGCTGCAGCAGCAGCGGCTGCGCATTTTTCAAGGTATGTTTGCTGCAGAAGGAGACATATTTTCTCCTTGTGATGATATAGGAGATATGCAGCGAGAGAGAGAGCAAGCAGCAGCAAGGAGACTGCTGCAGCAGCAGCAGCGCAGCAAACAACCTAGATGGTGGATCCCTGCACGCACAATTAAGGCTCGTAGGGCCCGGAGAGCAGCAGCAGCAAAACTCAAAAAGCAGTTGCTGCTGCAGCAAGCTGCAGCAGATCGCAGACTCCGAAAACAGCAGCAGCAACAGCAGCAGGGGCAGCAGCAAGGGCAGGAAGAGTCTCCTTCTGCTGCAGCAGGAGCAGCAGAAATGAGTGCGGATGCTCTGACACAGCAGCAAAAGGAGACAATTATAAGGAGACGACTGCAGCACCAGCGGCAGCTGCTGGGTTTGCCTCCGCTAAAGACAGCAGCAGAGAAAGCAGCAGAGAGTTTCTTTATTAAAGAGAGTGTACGCATTGCAGATGCATTTCAAGCTATTACTGACGAGTAAGAAAAACACGATCCCACGGAGACGATCCCAGGGGGACGATCCCAGAGGAGACGGTCCCAAGGGAGACGATCCCAAGGGAGACGATCCCACGGGAGACGATCCCACGGGAGACGATCCCACGGGAGACGATCCCACGGGAGACGATCCCAGGGGAGACGATCCCACGGGAGACGATCTCTTTTTGTTGTTGGCGCCTCTCTCTGTCTCCTTTCTGCTGACGATGAATGCTGTCTCTGTTTGTGGGGTCTCTGCAATATGTTGTTGTTTTAGTCGGTCTCTGTTTGTTTTTCTTTATTTATTTATTTATTTATTTTATTTATTTATTTATTTATTTATTTATTTATTCGTCTTTGTCTGTGCGTGACGTCGGCAATTTTTAATTTTCGATTTTATTCTCTGCTGTCTTTTCTTTTGCTTCATCTTGGCTGTCTCCTTTTGTCTCCTTTTTGTTTATTTGTGTCTCCTTTAGTTTATTTCTGTCTTCTCCTTTAGTACATCTTTATTTAATTTTGCGTCTCTCTTTATTTCAATCTCCTTTTTCTATCTTTGTTAGTCTTTTGTTGTCTCTCTCTCAGTGTGGAGTGTCTATTCCTGTGCTGCTGTTCCCGCTGCTGCTGCTGCTGCTGTCCCTGCTGCTGCTGTTCCTGCTGCTGCTGCTGCTGCTGCTGCAGGATGGAGCGAGCTAGCGTTGAGGTGTACGGGGAGTTGCGAGCAATAGAAGAGGATGCCTCTCTGTGTTTCGACGAAAAGAACTTTAAATCTCTCGAGTGGAGACAGAGACTCAGAGCTATTCAGCAGCCCTATCTAAAGAGACAGCTGCCTATCGTATACAGGGCTCACCTACTCATGGGTATGCACTCGTGCTGCTGCTGCCGCTCTTGCTGCTGCTGCTGCTGCTTTCGCTGCTGCTCTTTCTGCTGCTCGTGCTGCTGCTCTTGCTGCTGCTCTTGCTTTTGCTGCTGCTCGGGCTGCTGCTCGTGCTGCTGCTCGTGCTGTTGCTGCTGCTGCTGGTTGGGAGGCAAGAAGAAGTATTTTTTAAAGGCGTTGCTTGTTTGTTTTTTCTGAGTCTTCGCGCCGCTGCTGCGGGTCCCAATGCGCCTGTTTAGGGTTTAGGGTTTAGGGTTTAGGGTTTGTGGGTGTTTAGGCCTTCCGGGTGTCCCCGCATACAGCTACAAAAACCCTTTGCTGCCTGAGGAGGCGCAGGAGACAGCGGAGGCCCCCGCAGGTTTTGTGTCTCCTTCTCTTCCTGTCAGTCGCAGCTGGCTGTCTCCTGACTGCAACTTTGCTTTATTTCCTTTGTATGCAACGCCAGAGCAGCAGCAGCAGCAGCAACAGCAGCAGCAGCAGCAGCAGCAGCAGCAGCCTTTTGTCCGTGGCTATAGACCGCCGATCCCCACACCCAAACCCTCTGACCTTAAGACTACACGTGATGCTGCTCAGCTAGCAGCAGCAGCAGCAGCAGCAGCACGAATAGCAGCGCAGCAGCACTTGCCTCCCCCACCGCAACTACCTCCCCCAGAAGAAGAAACGGAGACACTTGTTTGGGACCTCCGTGTACGCAAGGCGTGGAGACAGGCTATCTATAGCAGCAGCAGCAACAGCAGCAGCAGCAGCAGCAGCAGCAGCAGCAAAGAGAAGCAACGCGAAGACTGCCACGACCTGCAGCAGCAGGAGGACAACGAAAGCTCCAGCGGGCCCCAGGAGATAGCAGAAGAGACAGCAGCAGAGACAGCAGAGGAGGCAGCAGCAGAGACAGAAGAGGAGACAGCTGAGGAGACAGCTGAGGACAACCGCATGCAAATAATCTACGGGAGGAAGACAGCCAAAGCTATCAACTCAAAGAGCGGCATCACACATGAATGGAGGGTACTGCTGCTGCTGCTGCTGCTGCTGCTGTTATTGTTGCTGCTGCTGCTGCTGTTGTTGCTGCTGCTGCTGCTGCTATTTTGCTCACAGGGGGCGTCAGCATGAGAAGGCGTCTTGCTGCTGTTTGTTTACAGTCTGCTGCTTGCTGTCTCTGTTTCTCTGTTTCTGCTTTTTGTTTTATTTAAGTGTCTCCTTTCGGGCTGTCTCTGTCTCGTGGGCTTTGCTTTTGTCTGTCTCTGTTTGTTTGTTTCTGCTGTCTCCGTCTGTTATATCATTTCTGCTGTCTGCTGTCTCCTTTCTTCTGTCCCCTGTATCTTCTGTCTCCTTTCTGCTGCTGCTGCTGCACATAGATGCATATATATATATATACATATAAATATATAAATAATTAAATAATATATATATATATATATTTATTTATTTTTATTTGTTTTTGCTGCAGTTCTCTCAACTGGGCGCTGGGCGTCGCACTGGAGAGTATACACTTCACTTAAATAATTTAATTAAAACAAAAAATAAAAAAGCAAAACGAAAAGGAAGAGGAGACGGCAGCGGCAAAGGAGGCTCAGCAGGAAGAGGATGCAAGGGACAGAAAGCAAGAGCAGGGGGCTCTATTAAGATAGGTAGGTATTATATATATATATATATGTATATATATATTTGTTTATATATATATATATATACATATATATATTTGTTTGTATATATATTTGTTTATATATATATATGTTTAGATAGTTATTTAGATATATATATATGTATATATGCATATATATATATATATATATAGATATATATATATATATATTTATATA
>NW_013549190.1:0-7259 GCF_000499425.1 Eimeria acervulina | reverse complement strand
ACCCTATTCATAGACATACAGCTATAACCCTATTAATTTACATACAATAACAACCCCACCAATAAACACACACAAACAACCCTATTAATACGCATGCAACAACAACCCTATTCATAGACATACAGCTATAACCCTATTAATTTACATACAATAACAACCCCACCCATAAACACACAATAACAACGCTATTAATAATTGACATGCAACAACAACCCTATTCATACACACACAATAACAACAATCTTATTAATAAGCATATAACAACAACCCCACCAATAAACACACAATAACAACAATCTTATTAATAAGCACACAGCAACAACCCTATTAATAAACAAACAACAACAACCCCACCAATAAACACACAATAACAACAGCATACATTAAATACCCTCGTATCGATAAAGCAACATAACAGCAGCAGCAACATAAGCATCCGCAGCACCACCAGCAAACCCCAGCAACAGCTCGAACAGCAGCAGCAACAGGAGCAGCAGCACGCGCAGCAGCACAGGGAGCAATAGGAGCAGCAGCACGGGCAGCAACAGGAGCAGCAGCAGCAGCACGACCAACAGCACGACCAGCACCAGCAGCACGACCAACAGCACGAGCAGCAGCAGCAGCAGCACGAGCAGCAGCAGCAGCAGCAGCAGCAGCAGCAGCACCAGCAGCAGCAGCAACACGAGAAGCAGCAGCAGCAGCAGCAGCAGGCTTACGCGTATTGCATCTGGCTGCGTTGCGTTTGCATAGAGTGCGAGTGCTGTGATTGTTTGAGGAAGCCAAGAGGGGACAGAATAAGGAGACACTGCAACAAGAGACACTAAACCAGAGACACCCCCTAACGGGTTCTTCTTTGCTGCCTCTTGCTGCTGCTGCTGCTGCTGCTGCTGTTGCTGCTGCTGTTTATGCTTCTGCTGTCGCCCCCCGCATATTGCAGGCCCCGCAAGACATAAAAATACGCGAGAGTAAAACCTAAACAAACAAATGCAGCAAACAAACATAAATAAATATATATATAAATAAATAAATATAATAAACAACAGCAACAAACAAAGACAGCAATATGAACAAATACAATAAATATATACAAATAAGCAAAAGAAGTAAACGCATGCAGGAGACAAATACAATAAACAAAACCAAGCAAAGACATAAAAAGCAAAACAAATAAAAACAAATAAAGACAGAGGCAAAGAGACAAAAGGAGACAGAAAGAGACAGAAAGAGACAGGAGGAGACAGATAAAGAGGCAAAAGGAGACAGATAAAAATATACAGGAGGAGACAAAAGGAGACAGATAAAGAGACAAAAGGAGTCAGATAAGAAGATAAAAGGAGACAGACAAAGAGACAAATAAAGAGGCAAAAGGAGACAGATAAAGAGACAAAAGGAGACTGACAAAGAGACAAAAGGAGACAGATAAAGAGACAAAAGGAGAGAGCAGATGACAGCCGAACACAAAATAAGAGACAGTAAGTAGAAGACAAACGGAGACAGATTAAATCTTACGCGCATTCTTCTTCTGTAGCTGATAGCAGCAGCGGAGTCAGAGACCCTTTTGCTGCTGCTCTTACTATTGCTTCGCTGTCTGCTAGGCCCTGCAGCATGCCTTTAAGTGTCTCCTTATAAGCAGCATCTTTACATAATAAGAACCGATGCTGTGTTACACTCAGCTGCATGATGATGCGCACACGCACCATAAAGAAACAGCAGCAATTGAATAATCTGCTGCTGCTGCTGCTGCAGCAGCTGAATATCCTGCTGCTGCTGCAGCAGCAGATGTGCACCCGCAGCAGCGAAAAAGAATCAAAGACAGAGCCGCAGCAGCAGCAACGCCAACTGCAACGCTCTATGAGACCAACACTCAACATGACAGCCCTACAGCAGCAGCAGCAGCAGCAGCAGCAGCAACAGCAGCAGCAAAGTGTTACCTCTAACAGCGATAAGATGAGGGCTCGAACCTTCCATGACGGATGCCTCATAAAGGAGACAAGAGAAGAGACAAAGTCTCTTAGCTGCAGCAGCAAAGGCTTGCGAATCTGTTTATGCTGCTGCTGCTGTAGCAGCAGCAGCTGCTGCTGGAGGGGGTTGTAGCGCAGCAGCACATCTGTGAGCAGCTGCTGCTGCTGCGTTGCAAGGCAGCAGATTTGAGCAGCAATAATCCCGCTGCTGCTGAGATCGCAGTCTGGGTGTTTGCTTGCTGCGAGTAGCAGCGACAGCAGCACTCCCTCTTGTTCCTGCTGCTGCTGCTGGTCAGCGGGGGCTGCTGCTGTGAGGTGTCTGTACACCTCAAACGAACGCTTTGCTGCAGCGCCCAAGGAAGAGAGTGTCTCTGCATCTCGTTTTGCTGCTAAGCCCGCGATGCAGCTTAAAGCCGTCAAACAAACACATAAAAATGGAGACCTGCTCTTCCCTGCTTCCCGCTCTGCAGCACAAACCCTAAACCCTAAACCCTAAACCCTAAACCGCAAACCACAAGCCCTTAAATGTAAGCGCAAAGCGTCTACGTTCGGCAACGAGGGCAACCGAAGAGGTAAAAATAAGCGTGCAGGGACACACAAGGTGCAGCAGCAGCAGCAGCAACAGCAGCAGCAGCAACGGCAGCAGCCACAAACCTGCTGCAGTAGGAGACTCCCCCTTTGCTAGGGGGCTCAAGGCCAATGCTGCCTGCTGCTGCATGTACACCCTAAGCTGCTGCGCAGCAGCAGTGGGGTCGCATCCGCAGCTGCAACCCGCAGCAGCAGCAGCCGCTGCAGCAGCAGCAGCTGCTGCTGCTGCTGCTTCTGGTGTCTCTGCAGCAAGCCAGCGTCTCCTGTCTGTCTCTTGCTGCAGCAGCTCGTCTCTGTTGAAGCCAATCACCGAAGCAACGACAAGCCGCGCTACCTCCTCCCGCACCTGAAACACAAACCCGAAACCCGAAACCCTAAACCCTAAACCCTAAACCCTAAACCCTAAGCCATAAGGCCTAAAGTTGCGTGCGTTGTATGAAGCCCTGCATAAACCCGGAGCCCTAACTTCTCCGCTTTAAACCCCTGAGCCCTAAACCCGAAACCCTAAACCCTAAACCCCAAACCCTAAACCCTAAACCCTAGGCAACACTTGCTATGCTGCCGCACCTGTTTGTAGGGATGACCGAAGCAGCGCCTCATCGTCTCCTGGCCCGCTCTCAAGGTTGCAGCACCGAAGCAGCAGCCGCAGCTGCAGCAGCAGCTCCCGTTGCTGCTGCTGCTGCTGCTGCTGCAGCAACTGCCGCTCTTGCTGCTGCAGCTAGCAGCAGCAGAAAATGTAGATACCAGCACCAACGCGTAGTACAGCCGCAGCTGCCGAGTTAAGGCCCCAGAAGAAGCCTGCCCTAAGTCTCCCGTAGGCACACACTGCAGCAGCAGCAGCAGCAGCAGCAACAACAGTAACAGAAGCACCATTAGCAGCAACAGCAAAGCAGAAGCAGCAGGCTCAGCAGCAACAGTAACAGTAGCAGCATCAGCAGCAGCAGAAAAACAGAAGCAGCAGACGCAGCAACAGTAACAGTAGCAGCAGCAGCAGCAGCAGCAGCAGCAGGCGCAGCAACAGCAACAGTAGCAGCAAAGGCAGCAGCACCGACAGTAGCAGATATCTCTACCTCGATATCTAGGTTCTCTGTCTCTTTTTTAAATTTGTCTGTCTCCTTTATTTATATTTAAGTGTCTCCTCACCAGCAGTGTCTCCTGCGGTGTTGCTGCCTTCTCAGCATCAATAAAGAAATTCATGAAGGGCCTCAGCCTAGACCTTGCTGCTTCTGCTGCTGCTGCTCCCCTCAGCCGCTCCCGTCCTTGCTGCTGCTGCTGCTGCTGCTGCTGCTGCAGCAGCAGAGGCGTAGGTGAGGGGCATAATGCAAACCGCAAACCATCGGCCCAGGCAGCTAATCTCTCATCATCCAACTGAGGGAAGCTCTTAGACTGACAGCACAAACACCACACTAGGGTTTAGGGTTTAGGGTTTAGCAAATCGTAGATATTAGGGTTTAGGGTTCAGGGCCTAGGGGGCTTCCTTCCCAAGGTCTAGGGTTTAGGCATAACTAGTTCGTTCGCGTTTAGGGTCTAGGGTTTAGGGTTAAGGTCTAAGGAGCTAGTTAGGGTTTAGGGTTTAGGGTTTAGGGTTTAGGGTTTAGGGTTATGTATCGGACCATGAGAGGACAGAGGATCTCCCACAAGGTGTTTCTGCATGCGGCATCCTGCCACTTTGCTGCTGCTGCTGCAGCAGCAGCAGCAACTTCAATAGCCGTAATATGTTTATCTAATTCTGTGCTGGGAGCATCAAACAACTCTTCAAGTACAGGAGACAATCCCTGCTGCAGCAGCTCGCTGAATGATCCAGCAGCAGCAGGTGCTGCTGTTGCTGCTGCTGTTCCTACTGCTGTTCCTGCTGGTCCAGCATCCACCTCCATCTGCTGCTGCTGCTGCTGCTGCTTGTATATGTGCTGTGTTCTATATAAGAAGGTTAGAAGGGTCTTAGTAAAAAGCATATTATGAAGAGACAGCAGACGAGAGAGACGGGGGGAAGGCTGCTGCGGCCAAGTCTTAAATAGTTTAACAACTGCAGCAACAAGAAGGAAGCTGTTGTCTGCTGCTGCTCTGCTGCTGCTGCTGCTGCTGCACCCGTAGCCCCCCTGCACGCCCCTAATGTTCTCATGGTGTATAGACACCTGCCGCTGCAGCAGGCGCTGCAGTGTCTGTGGGGAGTGCAGCGTAGCTAACACTGCATTACACAGCAACAGCAGCAGCAGCAGCACAAGAGGCGCAGGCGGAAGCACAGAAAATAAGCAGCAGCAGCAGCAGCAGCATAAGTAGTACAAGCGACAGCAAACAGGATTAGCAGCAGCAGCAGCAACAACAGCAGCAGCAGCGCAAGTATTAGCAGCACCAACAACAGCAGCAGCAGCAGCATCAACAGCAGCAGCAACTACGGTGGTAGGGCTCCATTTGTGGGTGTGCCAATGCAGGCTTAGGGTTTAGGGTTTAGGGTTTAGGGTTTAGGGTTTACTATCGGTGGGGATGAGAGCTTGATGTTTGCTGAGGTAATGCAGCAGCTGCATGAGCCCGAAGGCAGCAACAGCAGCAACAACTGGGGGTTCTAGCGGATCTGCTGCAGCAGCAACAAGCCACCTCCACAGCAGCGGCAGCGAAGCAGCAGCAGGAGGCGAATTAAAGACAACAGCAAATGAGCCCCCAACTAAAGAGTAACGCCAGTGCACGCCTCCGGAGACAGAAGGAGACACCCTCTCCTTGCACAGCAAACGCTTCAGAGTAGGATTCACTAGGCCCTGCAGCACCAGCAGCAGCAGCAGCAGCAAGATCAGAAGCAGCATGAGCAGAAAAAGCAGCAACGAATACACAGCAATAGCAGCAGAAAAAGCAGAAGCAGCACCAGACGTAGCAGCACACTAGAGTCCACAAGGATGTGCAGCAGCAGCAGCAGCAGAAGCCTTTCCCTTCCATCAACAGCAGCAGCAACAGCAGCAACAGCAGCAGCATAAGGAGCAGCAGCAGCATAAGCAGCAGCAAACAGCAGCAGCATGCGCAGCAGCAGCAGCAGCGTAAGCAGCAGCAGGATGAGCATGAGCAGCAGCATGAGTAGCAGCATGCGCAGCAGCAGCAGCGTAAACAGCAGCAGGATGAGCATGAGCAGCAGCATGAGTAGCAGCAGCAGCAGCAGCAGCAGCAGCAGCAGCAGCGAGTGCGACCTCAATGATTTCTTCTCGGAATAAAGGACTGTGTCTGTTGAGGGCCTCTCTATTGGCAAGAATAGCATTTGCTACAGCAAACCATCTCTGCTGCAGCGAGTTTGTCTCTAACCGCAGCAGCAAAACAGAAAGGAGACACCTGCAGCACTGCGCCAAACTTCGCAGATCAATGAAGAGACGCCGCAGCATCGAAGGTGAATTTAATATGTGAGCAGCACCCGTCAGACGAGCGTGCTGCAGCGCTGCTGCCATGCTGCTGCTGCTGCTGCTGCTGCTGCTGCTGTTGCTGCTTCTGTTGTTGTTGCTGCTGCTGTTGGTGGGGGTCGGTGCAGAGGGAGAATGAGGGGTCCCTTCTACAGACGAGGAGACAGCACTTGCTGCAGAAAGGAGACAGCAGACAGAGACAGAGACAGAGACAAACGCTGCTGAGGAGACAGAGACATACTCCCCCTATTAATACAACAACCGCTGCTGCTGCTGCTGTTGCTGTTGCTGCTGTTTTCGTTCCCCCGGCTGGCCCTGAAGCACCCTACGTGAGCACTGCTGCTGTTGCTGCTGCTACTGCTGCTGCCGCTGCTGCTCAGCGGCAGCTAACTGCTGCTGCTGCTCACCTGCTGCTGTATCCGATGGGCTGCTGCTGTTGTTAGACATGGGGGAGACAGCCTGAAAAGCAGAAGACAAAACGCTCCGGTGTCTGTCTCCTTGAGGAGACTGTTATTGCTGTTGCTGCTGCTGCTGCAGCAGCAGCGGCAGCAGCAGATGCTGTTGCTGCTGCTTCCAATGTCTTTCTGTTGTTCGGTGTATATCTGTCTCTTTCTATTTGCTGCACTATCTGCTGCTCCCGCTCTGTCTCCTTCTTCTGTTTCTTTTGCTTCTCTTTCACCCCCCAGCAGCAGCAAAAGGAGACACCAGAGATGAGACCAGAGGCAGCAAACAGCAGAAAGGAGACAGCAGAAAGGAGACAGCTAAGAAGAGACAGCAGACACCTGAGTGCATAGCAAAGAGAGGCCAGGCAGCCGCGCTAGCAGCAAGACCCCTTACCTGCTGCTGCTGTTCATGCTGCTGCAGCTGCTGCTGCTGTGTAGGTGTATCCTGCAGCTGCTGTGTGTTCGCCTCTAGCAGCTGCAACGTGAGGCGCAGCAGCGGGGATCGGATCCCCACGTACACCCCACAGGCTTCTCTTAAAGTTTGCTGCGCTAGGCGGCGAGACTGCAAAGGAGACAGAAGCAAAAGAAATAAATAATAAACAAAGGAGACACAAGAGACAAAAAAATAGACAAGGAGACACTTTATATGCAAACATACGCAGCAGGAGGAGACAGCAGGAAAGAGAGACAGTTCAGGTGTATACGCAGCTGCAACAATAAGAGAGACAAGGAGACAGCTAGCAGCAGCAAAACAAACAGAGCAAACAGAGACAATTAAGAGGAGATAAGCAGACAGAGACAGACAGAGACAGAGACAGACAGAGACAGAGAGACCGAGACAGAGACAGAGACAGAAAGAGACAGAGACAGAGAGAGACAGAGACAGAGAGAGA
>NW_013549191.1:2500-6913 GCF_000499425.1 Eimeria acervulina | reverse complement strand
ATACTATACTATACTATACTATACTATAATATAATATAATATACTATAGTATAATATAATATAATATATTATAATATAATATACTATAAACAACCAAAAAAAAACAAAACAAATAAACAAGTAAACAAATAGACAGACAAACAAACAAACATAAATAAATAAATAAATAAATAAATAAATAATATATTTATATATATATTTATATTTATTTATATGTTGTGTTGTGCTGCAGCTCGCACCAGTATGTTATTCGTATTACAACGACTACTCGGGTGTATGCGGTGTATTAAATGCGTCATGCAATAATAAGCATAGAACAGTGTCCTTTAAATTAAGTTTTATAGATGAAGGTATAAGATTATTAGGGGGTACGATAGGCGGTGAGATCGTTGTATTTATATCTACAGATTTAACTTTTATTGACTTAAAACGTATTATTTATTCTGCTGCTCCTGTCACCGCCATTGAAGAAGATAAGACTCAAAAAAAATTATTTGTCGGCGATGCTAACGGCAAGATTGCAGTCCTTTCTCTTGCTCTCAGCCCTCAAGATACTGAGCCGTTAGAAGTATATCATTTGCTGCTGCTCTTGCTGCTCCTGCTCCTGCTGCTGCTCTTGCTGCTGCTGCTGCTGTTGATGCTGCTGCTGCTCCTGCTGCTGTTGATGCTGCTGATGCTGCTGATGATGCTGTTGATGCTGTTGATGCTGATGCTGATGCTGGTGCTGCTGTTGTTGATGCTGCTGCTGCTGCTGTTGATGCTGTTGATTGTGCTGCTAATGCTGCTGCTGGCTCTGCTGCTGTTGCTGCTGCTGTTGCTGCTGCTTTTGATTTTGCTGTTGTTAATTTGTTGCATCGTTAGTTGCTGTGTTTCTTAGACATAATAATCAGTAGATTATTATAAATAAATAAATATATATATTAATTAATTAATTAATTTATTTATTTATTTGTTTGTTTATTTGTTCAGGGCTTCTCTAACAGAGTACTGTCGCTGTCTTCATGCTCATTTAGCAGCCTTCTACTTGGTTGTAGTGAAGGTGCAGCACCGCTGCTCTGGGATACAAGTTTGCTGCGTTGTGTGCGGCCTCTTGCTGCTTCTGCTTCTGCTTCTGCTTCTGCTGCTGCTGCTGCTGCTTATGACAGCAGCAGCAGCTGCTGCTGCTGCTGGCATCCATACACTGCAGCAGCAGCAACAGCAACTACTGCAGGCTTTGTTTTCCTCTGGGACATGCGCCAGTCTACCCCCGTAGCAACAACTCAAATTCATAAAGCTGCTGTATCTAAAATTATGTAGGCCTTCAATATCATCTACCTTTTCCTAGGGTTTAGGGTTTAGGGTTTAGGGTTTAGAGCTCTTTAGGTTTATTTACAGGTATTTACGGGTATTTACGGGTATTTAGGGTTTAGGGTTTAGGGTTTAGGGTTATTTAGGGTTATTTAGGGTTATTTAGGGTTTAGGGTTATTTAGGGTTATTTAGGGTTATTTAGGGTTTAGGGTTTAGGGTTATGTAGGGTTTAGGGTTTAGGGTTATTTAGGGGTATTTAGGGGTATTTTGCGGTACTTAGGGGTGTTTAGGGTTTAGGGTCTAGAGTTATGTAGGGGTATTTAGGGTTTAGGGTTTAGGGTTTAGGGTTTAGGGTTATTTAGGGGTTTGTTTGGGTATTTAGTTATTTAGGGTTGAGGGTTATTTAGCAGTATTTAGCGGTATTTAGCGGTATTTAGGGTTTAGGGTTTAGGGTTATTTAGCGGTATTTACGGTTATTGAGGGTTTAGGGTTTAGGGTTTAGAGTTTAGAGTGATTTAGGGTTATTTAGGGTTATTTAGAGTCCAGGGTTTAGGGTTTAGGGTTTAGAGCTGTTTAGGTTTATTTAGTGGTATTCAGGGGTATTTAGGGGTATTTAGGGTTTAGGGTTTAGAGTTGTTTAGGGTTATTTAGCGGTATTTAGGGTTTAGGGTTTAGAGCTATATAATGTGATTGAGGGTTTAGGGTTTACAGCTATTTAGGGTTATTTAGGGTTTAGGGTTTAGAGCTGTTTAGGGTTATTTAGGGTTATTTAGGGTTGTTTAGGGTTTAGGATTTGGAGAGTTGTTTAGGGGTATTTAGGGTTTAGGGTTATTTATAATTGTTTAGGTTTGTGTATAATTATTTAGGGTTTCTTGTGGTTGTTAAGGGTTATTTAGAGTCATTAGGGGTTTAGGGTTTAGGGTTTAGGGTTTAGGGGTATTTAGTGTTTTCTATGGTTATTTAGGGCTTGTTAGGGCTATTGAGGGTTATTTAGGGTTATTTGTCGTTATTAAGGGTTTAGGGTTTAGGGTTTAGAGTTATTTAGGGTTATTTAGGGTTATTTAGGGTTATTTAGGGTTATTTAGGGTTCTGAACGGTTATTTAGGGTTTAGGGTTTGGGAGTAGTATGGGTAAGGGTTTACGCTTATTTAGGGTTTACGTTTATTTAGCGGTTTGGGTTTAGGGTTTAGGGTTTACGGTCAGTTAGGGTTTAGGGTTTATTGCTCATTCTTTAGGGTTTAGGAATAGTAAAGGTTATTCAAAGTTATTTCGAGTTGTTGAGGGTTTAGGGTTTAGGCTTATCCAGCATTATTAAGGTTCACTAAGGATTATTTAGGGTTTAGGGTTTAGGGTTTAGGGTTTAGGGTTTAGGGTTATTAAGGGTTATTTAGTGTTTAACGTTTAGGGTTTAGGGTTATTAAGGGTTATTCACGGTTATTTCGAGTTATTAAGGGTTATTTAGGTTTTAGGGTTTATGATCGTTAAGGGTTATTATTGAGGGTTTAGGGTTTAGGGTTTAGGATTATTAAGGGTATTTAAGTGTTATGAAGTGTTATGAAGTGTTATGAAGTGTTATGAAGTGTTATGAAGTGTTATGAAGGGTCAATTAGGGTTTAGGGTTTAGGGTTTAGGGTTTAGGGTTTAGGGTTTACGTATGTGCTTCAGCTTCCACCCTTCAGGGAACTACTGGATATCTTCATCTCGCGACGGTTCTGTTAGGGTTTTTGATATGCGTCGGCTTCAAGCTGTGCAGACACACAAACATATTTGGGGGCCCCTGGGGGGCCCCCAGGGTACTATAGGGGGCCCCCAGGGTACTACTATAGGGGGCCCCCAGGGTACTATTGGGGGCCCCCAGGGTACTAGTGGGGGCCCCCAAGGGGGCCCCACAGGCGGCTCTGGGGGCCCCCCTAGCAGCAGCAATATCTATGAGCCTACAGCAGTTGTGCTTAATCCTGTTCAGCCTCATATATATTGTGTAGGAGATACAGGAGGGTATTTAAACTTCTTTTCTTTATTACAATCTGGGGGCCCCTTATGTCGTCTAGATAATAGTGGGGGCCCCCAATTAGGGTACAGTGTATCTACAGCAGCAGCAGGACAATCAGGGGGGCCCCCCTTTAAAGAGAATGCTATTGCTGATTTAGCCTGGGCCCCTCATGGAGCTAGTATAGCTTCTGCTGCTGAGAATCGTTTGCTGCGTCTGTGGGGTAGGGGGGCCCCTGGGGCCCCTATTGATAAGGAGGTTAATGTTGAGATGCTGCTGCAGCTTGCTGGTACAGGGTATTTTCTTCCTGCTGCTGTCGGGCCTGAAGACCAGCGCTTCTTGATTGATAGAAGGGTTGCTGCTGCAGCAGAAGCAGCAGGTGTTGCTGCTGCTGCAACAGACCCACCAGCACCGCCTAATGCTCCTTCTGCTCCTCCTCCAACCGCACCATCAAATGCTGCTGCTCCTGCAGCAGCAGCAGCAGCAGCAGCAGCAGCAGCAGCACCAGCAGATGGTTCTCATGATGAAGAGGCCTTCTCTATGCTAGGCCTCCCCCAAACACCTAAAAGTATTCTCCTTCGTTATAAACCCAATCCCCTAAACCCTAAACCCTAAACCCTAAACCCTAAACCCTAAACAAATAGAAAGCGGGTCCCCCCTTTATCAACTAAGGGGCCCCCCATAGCTTAGCTTGCAGGGGGGCCCCCACACCTTTTCAGGGATCCCTTAACTTTGAAGGGGCCCCCCTTTTAAAGGGGCCCCCCTTTGAAGGGGCCCCCTTTTAGGGGGCCCCTCTTTAGGGGGCCCCACACCTTTTATATGCCCCCTTTTAGGGGGCCCCACACCTTTTAAGGGGCCCCCTTATAGGGGGCCCCCACCTTTTATGTGCCCCTTATAGGGGGCCCCACCTTTGAGGGGCCCCCTTATAGGGGACCCTCCTCACCTTTGAAGGGGCCCCCTAATAGGGGGCCCCCACCTTTGAGGGGCCCCCCTTATAGGGGGCCCCCACCTTTGATGGGGCCCCCTAATAGGGGGCCCCCACCTTTGATGGGGCCCCCTTATAGGGGGCCCTCACCTTTGAAGGGGCCTCCTTATAGGGGGCCCCTTCTAACTTTGAAGGGTTCCCCTACCTTTGAAG
>NW_013549192.1:0-6123 GCF_000499425.1 Eimeria acervulina | reverse complement strand
CCGCTAACGCTGTAGCACCTGTTTGGCATGCGAACGCTATCTATACCTTCTCAGGCTTGTTGTACGCTATGTGTAGACTCTTGCTTGTGTGTTCTTTTATCTGTACTGCTCAGATGGGCCTCCCCCGCCGTACGAAGCCTCTCCCCATGTGCCGGAGGTAAGGTTATATTTTTCTCTTCAACTGTAAGGAGGTTTCCCTCAAACGGGGCGGGCAACATTCGATATGCGTTTTGTATGTGGACTTGCGGATCTGTTGTGTGCGCCCAGCCAGGATTTCCAATGCAAGTTGAAGCCTTAAAGGGGGCAAACATTCCTTTATCAGTAGGCTGACCGGACGGAAATGCGTGCAGCACAGTTGCTCTTGCTGTAAGAAGAGGATTGCTAAGATATCTGCTTGATTTCAGCATAGAGTGCGTTTGCATTGATCCGTTTCAGCGGGGACTTACTAATGCTTGTGGTGCCTTTTCCATGGAGAACGTCATCTGCATAGCAGAGGGCCGCCGGCCTAATTATGGGATGGCAGATGCACAGCGAGTTAAACTTCGCATGGTGAGTCGTGCCAACTTCACGATGGCTTTAACTGTTGCCAGAAGGAGCTTGTGGAAGCATCAAGAACTTATCCTTGTTGCCAGCAGCAGCAGCAAAATTACTCCACGCACAAGTTTGTCCGTAGCATTTACTCAGTGGATCAGCGAGTTGTGATTTATTTTTGCTGCATCCCGTACTTAAGCGCTTGCTATGGACGTATATCTTGAATATTTGACTTCGCCTTCGTGTATCGCCTGTTTGGCAGTTAATGGAGGTACTGGGTGGCCTGTGGGATCGCCCTTTGGTCAATGGAGAACTACGCGAAGCTTATGGTGGATTGGAGGAATAAAGCAGCAGCGGAAATTGCTAGAGATCCTACAGAATGTTGGCATCGAGCGCATTGCTGCAAGTTGCATCTAAGGATGCGCTGTGCAGGCTACAAAATATTCCTGCTAATTTCCCTTCTGCTGCAGAGAACGCCCAGCCTAGCATGGGAGCATTTTCAAGGTAGCTTTAGCCTACAGAGGCACCGGTGGCACTGGGAGCTAATCCGGTGTATGCAAAGAAGCAGAAGTCTACGTACAGTGAAGTTTATTTTTGTTTGTGCCAACGAACTAAATTGGCTTTTCTTTGTGATGAGCTTCTCACCGAGGCCGACGTGCTTGAGTTTGGCTTTTGAACAGATTGTGGAAGTACGCTCTCTACCAGGGCCAGCAGGCCTTCTGCTGGCCTTAGTTGCAACGGAAATTCAGCTATCCAATTTAGTTTTAGGCATTGAAAGGTGTGGTTCAAATGGGTAGTAGGTGAGCCATAGAGTAAAGAACCCTCGAATATATGAGCAAATTAGTGAGTACTGCTTTTTTTGCTAGCTTCAACATATATAGGTCATTGCCTGCACATCCTTCGCGCTTCAATGAATAAGTGGTGCTATTCATACTCTCGAATAGATGAGCAAATTAGTGAATACTGCTTCTTTTGCTAGCTTCAGCATATATAGGTCATTGCCTGCACATCCTTCGCGCTTCAATGAATAAGTGGTGCTATTCATACACGCTACTGCGTAGGCATCCAAGAGAAATTCTGTCAAGTGTCCAACTCAGCACCAGGCATCCCATCCCGTTCTTCGCCCCTCAGGTATTCCTGCAGTCTCCAGATGGGTCGGTCAACTGTAAACAGTCAAAATATACGCCTGCATTCTGGTGTTCTTTTTGCGGTTTGGGGGGTATTGACGGCAAGCATCTTTGCCCCTTTGAGCGTGCCCGAACACCTGCGACATGAGCTTTTCTAGTTTGTCCAATTTCACAGTACACATGCGGTAAGCGCTGCCAGGTGACTCCCTCAGCAGAAGGAATCGCTAACGCCGCACATGCATAGTAGAACAAAACAACGGGGCAGCCATTCACAGGTGTTAGCTTACGGACAGGGGCTTGGATGGCTCTAATGAGTAGTGGTGCTACCGAATAGTAGGTGCATGCAGGACTTTAGCGCAGCATTTGCTCAAAAGGAAGAGGATTTAGGTCGTCCTTGTTATCTGAGAATCCTTCATAGGGCGCAAAGAACACTTAGAAAGTAATGAGAGAGGTCTGAACCCCTCCCGTAGAGGGAGGCGCACTCGCCGTCTACTCAAGAAAGCGGTCCAGGAAAACCCATAGAGCGGTCAAAAAGAAGAGATGGGCACTGAATGCCTAAAGTCTTTATTTGCGGTGGTAGCTGTGCGCACCCGTATGCAAATCCACCTTGTGCCGATCGGAGTGGATCGCTTTTCATACTTTGTGCACTGCTTGCCACGTGCGCGTAACCGAGTTTGTTGCTCATGGGCTTGACTATCTGTCGCTTGACTTCCTTTCATACCCCCAGCGGTTCTTCTACCTCTACACACCGCTCGTTTCAGTACCTCATCTTCTTCGCACCAGTGCTTGCGCAGGATCTTGTTGCTTCAAGCAATCTGCAGCTCTCTGTTGCACGATTGGAATGCACCCTTCCCTCAGGCGTGCTGCATACAGTCCCCGGACAATGCCGAAAGAGGCTAACTTTGCTAACTGCCGCTGCAACATAGGTGACGCGCAGGTGGCTGTAGCCGCGCAGAATCTCACTAGACTGTGCAATTTCTTGTGAAATTGCCAGTATGTTGCTTGTGGAAGTGATGATATTGTTGTGGCCACTGAGCTGCTCCTGGCGAAAAATGGGGCTAAAAAGGAGCGACTACATGCAATGCAATGCTGGCTTCTGAAAACTGCTGTCTCGACTCCTCGGTTTGGCTCCAGAGCAGCATTATGTTGTAGAGGGCCGCACTACACATCGGCTATGCTGCTCAGGAACGAATTCCTTGGGGCGGCGAACGTCCATCAAAAACTCACAAAAATCAAGCTGTTGCTCCTCATGCTCCCCCTGAAGCAACCGGTTGGTTTCGCAGGCAGGCTGCTGCTGGAACGGAGGCTGCTGTGCCATCTTTTAGAACAGCAGTCCTGCTGCTATTGGAGAACTGTTGTTGCACCAATTGGACTATTGCTGCTGGTGAACGTGTAGTCCTCAAGTGGCACCGAATGGCGCGCAAATGCGAAGTCTGGCGCATGCTCAGTGACATGCATCTCGGGTTGTGTGAAAATGGACCATGAAAACTCCAAATGGCCAAAATGAGATCGTGCGACCCCTGCTAGCCAAAACGCTAGCCAATGACTGTGCAGGCAGCCTTGCAAGAAGGCAGGTAGGCGGCAGAAATTTGGTTGGGAATGGTCAATCCCAGTCCGGTAATGCATCGGATGTCAGGTATTCCCTGATGGTACTGCACCAGTTGATGCTGCATCATCTGCTGATTGTTTTCCCCTGCGAAATCCCTGGCGAATACACTAGACACATAGCAGCGAATGTGTGAGGATCGTCCTCACAGCTCGAGAGCCGCCGTGCCTCTCTGAACTGTACCTCGTCGTCTGACACCTCCCACTCAACTCCATACTTGAAATACATGATCCCAATCGTCCCCATGGGCCTCCTTTTGAGACCCTACAGCAGTACCGCTATGGCCATTGCTGCTGCTTAGGTTGCCGGTACTGTGCTGCCGAAGGAAGGGAAATAACTGCCTCTGCTCTTGGCTATTGCAGAGACTATCTGGATCACCGTTGCGCAACAGCACATATTGTTTGCCCACTTGCCACTGCAGCCTTGTGTACAGTTGGTACGCATCCTGTGGCTCGCCTGATCAAGTCCCTTTACGCTGCACTTGCTCTTGCTTCTGTGTGAGGATCGTTGCAAAGACGCCGTTGGTTTGCGGCCGCTGAAATGACTCGCGTGCAGCTGCTGCTGTCGCTGCTGTCGCCGCTATTGCGGGGGACCCTCAATTCGGAATGGCCAGCCACTGCATTCTCTGCAGTTGCATGACGCCCTGCTGCTGCTGCTGCTCTTCTGTGACTAGGTCCTCATGTGATACAGCTGGGAAGAAGAGCGGAGGTTGGTTCTGCTGCTGCTGCTGTTGCTGATGTTGCTGCTGTCGCGGCAGCATGACCTGGTGTTGCTGATCAGAGCCAGGTATCAGGAGCGTGCGTTGTTGTTGTTCCCAACTTTGCGATTGTTGGAGGCCTACGCCCAGACAGGTTGCACCTGCCAAGCGCAATCTGGCACCTTGCTGTTGTCCCACAATCTTCTGTGCATTCTGCTGATGCCTGTCATGCTGAACCTGGAGCTGCTGACGCTGAAGATGCTGGTGCAGCGCGATAACATTTTGTTGATGCGGCTGCCGCTGCTGCTGGGATGCATTCGTGACGACACCAGGTCCCCAGAAAGAGTGTTCATCTCCCTGCAAAGGAGAGCAAAAAAAGGGAATATAGGGAGTGGTTGAATTCTATGGTGCGTTTCCCGTCCACGTACCAAATTCAACAGTATCACACTAACACCGGCAAGCAGTCAAGTGAATATTCATGATACAAAAAACCCGAAATGCACAGGGAAAGTTGGTGCGCAAGGGACGACCTGATGATGCACCGCCGCCTCGGTGAATCCACTAGGCGTCCAAAGCTGGTGGAGCTGCTGCTGCTGTAGCGGAAGCCGTTCTTTGATCTCAGGCAACGAGGCAACTGTAGTTAAGGAGCATTCAGCTTCGCTGTACACGAGCTCCTGCGCCTGCTGCTGTGGTTGCTGTTCTTGTGGCTGCACTTCTTGCGCCTGGTGCCGTTGCTGCTGTAATTCGCCGCATACAATACCTGCAGGAGGCGCTGTGCTCTCTGTACAGGGGTTCTGTTGCTGCTGCTGAGTCTGTCGCCAGTTTCCCGCTGCTGGAAATTTGGCACAAGGTCCTCTCCCTGCAGCAGCGGAAGCTAACTCTAGTGGCCCTGCGCGTTGCTGCTGCTGTTGCAGTTCCTCCTGGCGCATCTGCTCCACTTCGTGCAGCTGTTGCAGTTGTTGGAGTTGATGTAGGTGCTGTACGTGCTGCTGCTGCTGCTGTTGTGGCTGCAGTTGGTGCATCGGGCGCATGTCCATCCACACCCCCTGAGCCAGGCGAAGGAAGTCGTTCCCAGGTCCTCGTGCCTCGTGCTGCTGTTGCTGGTGTAGATGAAACATTTGTTCCTCCGCTGCTGAAGTGCTGGAGAGAATCCGTAGCTGTTCCTGCTGGTGCATCTGGAGTCTCTCCTTTGGCAGGTGCCTTTGCTGGTTGGACGAAGTCCGCCGGCCCCCAAGAGGAACAGCAGCGATTGCGGATGCTCCTCCAGTGTGAGATACTGATGCGGCATTTGTTGCTACTGAGCGTGTAGCCAGCAAGCGCTCGTCGGCTTGTCCCTGGCAGACAGATGTTGAAGTCAGCTGACCGCACAGGGCCTGCTGTTGCTGCGCCTGTTGCTGCTGTGTCATGCGAGTCAACTGTCCCCTTCGCTGTTGTTGCCGGCTTGAGCGCGATGTTTTTGGAGTCTGTTGCTGCTGCTGCTTATTGTGCTGCTGTTTCTGTTGCTGCTCAGCCACAGAGCCACAGAGCTTGAATTGCTGCTGGTCGTGACCCTGCCGCCCTTCCCCGGGGTCAATGCTCAACAGGTTTAGCTGATGCAGCACTTGTTCCTGCTGGGCTTTTACGCTAGGCTTCGTTACCTCTGTTGACTTGTTTGCCCCTCCTTCCAACTCCAACTCCACTGGTGCAGAGGTAGCCACTGCTTCCCCATCCGCAGCAATTACAGTTGGGTGTATCACCGCTGGGTGCGTGAGGGGCTTTCCGTTAACCCACAGAGGGACTCCCAGCCGGCCAAGAGACTCCAGCAAGGCTGCTTTCTTCGCAAGGGATCTGTTTTCGATGTGCGCAATGACGCAAGTCTCTGTGAGCTTCTTTTGCTGGTCTCTGGCTGCTGGGATCCCGCTGCGTAAGTGAGCCTCCCAAACTCCCGGCAAGAGCTGCGGTGCAATACAATGACGACAGAGAGCTCCGGAAGGCGTCTTCAGAATAGGGCGAGTCCCAATACTGTAGTGACGGAAACGAGGGTCTATCTGCGCCATACACAAGTTCCACATTCGAAACCTTTTCATATTGAATATGCATGCTTGGCGAGCTGGAGGTTGGCAAAGCTTTATAGGTATTAAGTCTCTTTTTGCGTCGGCATGCTTCTTGCCATAAACAGATAT
>NW_013549193.1:0-7815 GCF_000499425.1 Eimeria acervulina | reverse complement strand
TACCTATACGTATAATACTGTCCCTTTCTTTGAGATACAAGGACATATATATATATATATATGTTTATCGCATGATTATTATAAAGCTGTAAGCGTATGTGCAATTGCAAGGTTTGGGAAGGACTGCTTGTTGGTGAGGAGGACTTTGGATGCGTGGGTCGATGCGATTGATTTAAATGCATTTAATTATTATTTTCTCTCTCTTTCTTTCTATTCAGGTTTGCGACAACTGCGTGGACAGATGGGCAGAGCAATACCCTCAGCGTGTTGCGTTGATATGCGAAGGCGACAACTCGGAGGAAAGTCAGGTGGTAACGTACAGAGAAATGCAGGGTGAGTATAGAGAACAATGTTTATTAAAGGTGGCGAGTGGTTTATTGTGATTTGTTTATGCTGCATGCGCTCCATTGCAATGCATCTTGCTTCTGGTGTACGTACAGAGGTGTATGTACACCGCATGGGAGGCGGGGGTGTGTGGAGTGTGATGCACTGTTGCTTTCACTTGTTTTCTTTTCAGACCAAGTTTGTCGATTCGCCAACCTCCTCAAGAGCCTCGACGTACGCAAAGGCGACATCGTCACCATTTACCTCCCCATGATTCCAGAAATTGTCTACGCTATGTTGGCCTGTGCGCGGATCGGCGCTGTTCACAGGTCTGCTAGTAATTCAATAATTAGACAACAACAAACAACACCCAGCAATACGCATGCCCATGTAATGCATACCTCCCCAGTATTATTCTTTTAAGAGACGTTGCAAATGATATATATATATATATATACATGTATATATGCTGCATTGCTTGGTCTTTCGTCTGTAAGTTGCGGGGAGGGGACCTCCTGTAGATGATATAAATAAACATGCTTTTCTTTGTTTGCATCCTTGGCTGGACGACCTTACTATTTCTAAACAGTTGGGTGCATAGGGATATATTTCGTGCTGCAGCACAGAAGGAGGGTTTGGAGTGGTTTAGTGTTTTTGTTTTTTCGGTTAATGAAGGAAGGGGGCATGCGCAAGTGTTTAGGGTTTAGGGTTTAGGGTTTAGGGTTTGCTGCTTGTTCTGTACGTTGTTTTGTCTCTGTGATTTCAGCGTCGTCTTCGCCGGTTTTTCCGCTCACAGTTTAGCAGAGCGGCTGGAAGACGCAAACAGTCGTGTGGTGCGTCTGCGGGGGTGTACCTACAGCTCAGCTATGCAGGAATAGCAGCAGCAGCAGCAGCAGCAGCAGCAGCAGTGGTTGGAGTAGCTTTGTGATGTAGGGCTGTGCTGCTGGAGTTAGTTTGTTTGCTTTGTTGTTCGTCTGCTTTCTGCAGCTAATCACAGCAACTAACGCCATGAGGGGAGGCCGCATTGTACGGCTTAAAGAGGTGGTAGACGAAGCACTGAAGCTCTGTTCTTGCGTTCAGCACGTTGTCTTGTTTAGAAAATCAGGTGGGCTGCAGTCCTTTGTTCGTTTAGTTTCTTTTAGTTGTTTGTTTGTTTGTTTGTTTGCTGTTATTTGACTTGTCGTTTGTTTGATTCGCTGTTCGTTTCTTCGTTTACTCGTGGGTTTTCTTCTTCTTCGGGTCGTCTGTTTGTTCAGTCGTTTGTTCTTCTGTAGTTGTTTGTTTGTTTGTTTTGTTTGTTTGTTTGCTTGCTGCATATTTATTTGTTTATATTGTTGCGCTTGCACTCATTCGAGTGTACAGGGGGAATTGATGTGCGCTGCCGTGCGTTGGCTCCTCCACCTTATATATGAATATATATATACATATATATATATATTAGATATAGATACGGATATAGATATATATAGATATATATACATATACATATGCATATACATATATATAGGCGTCTATACATCTATAGAATATATAATATATATATATATATATATATATATATATTTGTCTGTATTTGTCTATATTCCTGGGTCTTCTTTGTTGTGTTTACATTCGTATGGATTGCATATTCGAGTTTTTTTCTCTGCATTTTAAGTTTCTTTAGCTTTGATTTTATTATTTGTTTGTTTTTTCTGTTTCTATTTTATATTCAGCTGACCCAACGAGCTTCGTCGATGGACGCGATCTCTCTGGAGACGATTTACTGCCTCAGATGCGGCCGTACTGCCCGTTAGAAACGATGGACAGCGAAGATCTTTTATTTATTCTTTATACTTCGGGTTCTACTGGCAAGCCTAAGGTAAAATAGAAACACAAACTCATAGCGGGGACATGCAGTATATACACCTAAAAGAGTAGCATTTGCTGCGTTGTGTTGTTTGCTGGGTTTGTCTGTTTCCTAATGGCTCTTGGGCTGTTCTTTTCTTTTACTGCTTCTCTTCTCATTCGTCTTGTGATTCTCCTTCATTCGTTTTGTGTCTGTCTAGTGCTGCTGTGCTGTGCTGTATTTGTTTCTTGTGTTTTGTTGTTGTGGGCTGTATCGCACTTTGTTTTGTATTATTCCAATGCATAATACTTTGTTATGCGTTGTTTCGATGTAGATTATTAACATAATATATACATATATATATTATAGATATATATTATTGTGGATGGTTTCTTATATTTGTTGTGTGGATGCATGCTTGCGGTGTATGTGCAGGGCGTGTGTCACACGACGGCTGGCTATTTGCTGTATGCGGCATTGACTCATGAATATATTTTTGATTTTCACCCTGGCGATACCTTCGGGTGTATGGCGGACTGTGGCTGGATAACCGGTCATTCGTACACTGTCTACGGCCCGCTCTGCAACGGTGCGACGACAGTTCTTTTTCAAGGCATTCCTACGTATCCTAATCCAGGAAGGTAAATGTTGCGACACGATATTAACTCCTTTTGCTACTGGCTTCGTTGCTCTCGCTTTCTCTCTTACGGTGTATCCATGTCTCTCTCTCTGTATCTCTGTCTCTATCTCCCTCACTCTCTTTCTCTCCGCCTCTTTCTCTATATCTTTCTCTTTCTCTATCTCGCTTTCTGTCTGTCTCTCTGTCTCTGTCTATCTGTCTCTGTCTGTCTATCTGTCTCTTTCTCGGTCTCTTTCTATTTCTTTGTAGACTCCTCTTGTATCTGTTTTTTTTGTTTTAGTTTGTGTTTGTTTGTGTTGGTTGCAGATACTGGGAGTTGGTGCAGAAGTGGAAAGTAACCCAACTCTACACCTCACCCACTGCCATCAGGTGGGTGCATCAGGGAGGGCTTGCGGTGTATGTACACCGTAACTATATATATATAACTATATATATAACTGACTATATATATATGTATGTAGCGGTGTTGTTGCTGTTGCTGCAGTTTGCGTTGTTTGTCGTTTGTTCGTGTTGGTGTTTTCTTCTGACTGTTGTTACATTATCTCTCTTCATGACTGGATAATAATTATTATTATTAATCATTATTAATTATTATTAGCATTTATTCTTATTATAACAATTACTGTTAGTATTATTATTTGCTATTGTTATTATTCTAACTACAATTACGATTATAATTGATATTAATTTGAAGTGCGTGTAGTATTTGTTATGAATTGCAGAGCCTTGATGCAGCACGGAGACGACTGGCCGAAGAAGTACGATTTGAGTACACTGCGTGTAATTGGGTCAGTGGGCGAGCCGATAAACCCCGAGGCTTGGCGTTGGTACTTCACTCATGTTGGATTAAAGCAGTGCTCAGTTGTCGATACATACTGGCAGACAGAGACAGGCGGGCACGTCTTAGCACCCTTCCCAGGTGCTTCTGTAACGAAGCCAGGCTGCGCTATGCTTCCTTTCTTTGGAGTCGAACCCGCTATTGTTGACCCCCAATCAGGAGAAGAGAAACTAGGAAATAATGTTTGTGGTGTACTCTGCATCAAACGCTCCTGGCCAGGTATGTTGTTGCTGCTGATGTTGCTGCTGCTCGTGTTTTTGGTGGTGTACGGCTGCTACTACTATTGCTGCTGCTGTTACTGCTACCACTACTACTACTACTACTGCTGCTGCTGCTGCTGCTGCTGCTGTGTGTGTGTTGCAGGTATGTGCCGTACAGTGCACCGTGCACACAAGCGTTTATTGAATACTTACTTGAGTCCTTATCCGGGGTATTACTTCACCGGAGACGGCGCCTATAGAGACGCAGACGGCCACTATTGGATTACAGGCAGAGTCGATGATACTCTCAACGTCTCAGGTGAGATATTCGCACAGTAATTACGTTTAATAACAAACTACTATCGGTTTTATTGTATATGTACTGTCGTATATATATATATATATATATGTATGTATGTATTATATGGGTGTACATGCATGCTGTACGCATGCATGAAATTCTATACAGCATATATATATATATATATATATACATTATATCTGCATCTGTATATCTCTCTCCATCTAGCTCTACATCTACATATGTATATAAGTATATATACATATGTATATATATACTTATATACATATATAGAATATATGCATATATATATGTATATATACATGTATATATATGGTATATATGGCAGACAGAGATGTGATACCACATGCTCAATTTGTAGAAGACGCGGCAGTGTGTGCGCATCTTTTTCTCTTGTTAGATTATTCTTTAGTTTGATTATTCTTCTGTTTATTATTTTATTATATATTATTATTATATTATTATATTATACTATTATTTTATTTTGTTATGAACACAGGACACAGGCTGAGTACAGCTGAAATTGAACACGCGTTGGTGCAGCACCCCAGCATTGTAGAGGCTGCGGTAGTGGGCGTTCCTCACGATGTAAAGGGAACAGCGGTGTTTTGTTTTGTGATATTAAAGGTAATTAAAGTTTAAATAAATATTATTAATATTCAATTAATATATTAAACAATGGCAAATTGAATTTCCTATTCAGTGCAACAAAAAACAAATGACGAGATCAACTATTTCTCGCGCAAAACCGTTTTAATTGATTTCACCCTCTGCATATACACCCGAATGTCCGTATACACCCGAATGTCCGTATACACCCGAATGTTCATATACACCGGAAACAGAGACAAATATAGCGATAGAGACAATAGGGGAGTTATTATTGTTGGATGCTGGTTCTTTGTTTTCTTTTGAATTAGGCTGGAGCCTCAGCAGAGGGTATTGTTGAGCAGGCGAGGATACAAGTCAGGAAAGAGATTGGCCCCATAGCAACACCAGACTTCATTGTTGTTGCTCCCGGTACGTCCACCTCAGACGGATCTGTGTATACACCTGAATGATGTTTATATTTTATATTCAATTACGCTTAGCTTGATGCTTCCTTTCACTGCAACTTGAAACGGAGAATCATATACTCTATCGACTTTATCTTCAATTCTTTTGTCTTCAAACCGTCTTCTCTTCTGCTACTGGTCTCTTGCGTTTCCTTTGTGATGTTTCTTCTCTTTTCTCTCGCCTTTTATCTGTTTCTTTGCTGTCTCTTTTACTGTTTATCCCGTCTATGTTTTTGTGGTTTGTTCGTTTGTTCATTTTATCCAAATCTATATTATTGATGAGGCATCCTTTATTATCATTTTCTTTGTCTATCAGACAGATATCGTACGCCTTTGAATTCGTATTAATTGCCACTGCATGCATGCATGCATGCATGCATTCATTCATTTATGCATGCATTCATATATGTATTACTGTGGTGTACAGGCCTTCCTAAGACACAAAGCGGGAAGATAATGCGGCGTTTGCTGCGCAAGTTGTGCTGTCTTGACACCAACCTGGGGGATACAACTTCTCTATGCAACGCTGAGGTGCTGAACTCACTTCGGTCTTTGGTCACGGAGACAGTCTTGATGGAGAGAAAAAAACAAATGATGGCAGCGCCGCAGCCGCCCAAGGAGAATCCAGATCATACAAACACTGAGCATACAACCAGCAGCTAGCTAGCTAGCTAGTTAGGCCTAGCTAGCAGCTGCAAGTACCTATGGATGGCTAGCTAACAGCTAGCTGTTGTCGGTTACTAGCTGTGCAGATTCAGCACATTTTTAACAGATATTATATATTGGCTAGCTATACAGATAGCTAGCAGCTAGCTCTACTGGATACCCAGCTAGCTGTACCGATGGTAAACAGCTAGTGTAGCTAGCTGGTAAACAGCTAGCTGTAGCTAGCTGGCTGGTAAGCAGCTAGCTACCTGTAGCTGGCTAGCTGCATCCTTCGTTGGATCTGCTCCTGTAGGCGCAGGTTGTTGCGTTGTGTTGGTGTTGTACATTGTTGTTGCCGTCGTTTTATTTATTTATTATTTATTTATTTATTCTTCGATTGTCTTCTTCTCGGCGCAAGATGAGTAAAGAGAAGTTTCTTTCTTTATTCAAATCCCTAATCATTCACCCTCAACCCGAACAGCAGCAACAAGACAGAAATAAATAAAATAAATAAGCAACAACAGCAACAACAACGAAAAGAAGGAGAGGACGAAGAACAAGAAGTAGAATAAGAAGAAGAAGCTGTATGGGTATATGTTTGCTTCTCTTTCGGTGTTTGTTTAAACTGCTTCTTTATATAATAAACAGCAATGAAGGAGACACTCAGCACGAACGGCGTCGCAGATTCAAACATTATTTACTTGAGGAGGGCCTCGCTGCAGTTGATGCTTTCTAAAGAAGAAGAACAACAACAATAATAATAATGAAGAAGAAGAGAAGCAAAGAAGAAGAGGGGATTGAGTGGGGTGATGACTGCTGTGTGCATTTGCTAATCATTTAAATGATGTAGGCATTTAAACAGCAACAACAGCGGTGGTGTTATCAGTAGATACGAAGAGCAGCCAAGCTAAGCTGTCTATACACCGCAGCATTGTATTATGTTTCTTTTTGAGGGTTGCAGCAGCTGCTGCTTTTAAGTACGACATTATTATATACTCTGTGTTTATCAGCCTTTGAGTAATTCTTCTGTCTTCTCTGTCTTTCTTTCTTCCGTTTGCACGGCCTGCATTTATTATTTAAGGGGTTGAGTGTTTGCTGTGTTGGTGTACGGTGAAGGGTGAGCAGCTGCATGCGTTATGTGATATGATTTAATCTTTCTTCAGATTTTACTCAGCCCTAATTATATTCCCAGTGTATATCTATGGCTGGGGCTGTACGTACACCCCAAGTGAGCTGTAGGTTTGTGTTACGGTTGCGTAGTAATGCAAATAAGTTTTTCTTTTCAACGAAAGACGTACAGACAACTGAATATGATTTGTATCCATATATACATTAAATGCTAACATTGTATTATTAATGGGAGTAAAACAAATATAATACCCTTCGTATTGACTCCTTAGCACATCAATATATATTAATTAGCTGTATATGCATACACCCCGTTCTAAAGTAAGCAACAGGTAGTTCGCCTCATTCTAGAAAGCACTTTTAATTAATTCAATTTACTCTTTCTTAGCGCACAGACAAATAATAAATATATATTCCAGTCCCTTTCTTTTGCTTATGTTGTCGTCAGTCAGCTACGCACAACAAGCGGTGCTCGCATGCAAGCAGCAGGAGCTGCTGCTGCTGCTGTTGCTGCTGCTGCCCCCTAACAGCAAACCAACATATGCAAAATATTCTGTTTATCTGTTCCGGTGTACAGACAGTTAGGTTTGAGAGAGTAGTAGATTTAACAGACAACTAGAAATAATAAATGCATCAAAACAAATAAAATTAACACCACGACATAAACAGCATGCATATTTTCTTTTAAATAGGTAAAGGCGGTGTGGCGATGCTGCAGGGGCTCCGCATTCGGGTGTATGTACACCTGAATAATGAATAATCATTTAAATAAATAATCATTCTCCAAATAAAACGCAAAAAAGTAAATATATATTTTATATATATATATATATATATA
>NW_013549194.1:0-7562 GCF_000499425.1 Eimeria acervulina | reverse complement strand
AGACAAGGCGAAACTGCACAAACTGCTGTCTGGGCCTTTGCCCTAGGCCGCAGGTTTGCGTGCAGACTTCTCGAGAACCCACGTCGCTCAGATAGATGTCTACACACGCCGTAGCTATGTTATTTATTAGACTCTGCGGAAGCGCCAGGTGGGCGTGATGCGCGGTAATGCCAAGTAGCTTCCCCAGGAAGCACACATCTTCGGCGTTCAGCGCCTACCCCGCCCAGTGAATATGGCGCAAACGCAAAAACTACGGCATTGGAAAATCTGCAACTTAGGTATAGGCTCTGCATTGAATGCCCTAGTTCGCAGACGGTCTGTCGACAAGTGGTCCCTGGTCATTGAGCAACGCACGTCCTGGACAGACGCCGCATTGACGTGCCCCTTCGTCACTCCTCACTGGCATCTGTAGAAGCACAAAAGCCGCCACCCTTCGCCTGCATCAATGCATTGGGTGGTTCCCCCAAATTGATGCGGCATTATATCGTGTACCTGTGCAGACGGGGCATGCCACGCCGGCCACACACCTCCTGGAGGTACAGTGAGAAGGCATCCTCGCTGCCGCTGCGCACACCTCCCAGCAGGATGGCGCTCCACTTCACTATTTCGTCTTTAGTTGTTCCCGTGAATGCGCGCCAGTTACGTATGTGCCAAGCGGCGCATAGCACGGCTCTCCAGGTAGTGGAACTCGGAGGATCAGTGCAGCAGCGGAAGGATGGTCACACTGAGGGAATTCCTATGCACCCGTCCCTCGCAAACCGGCGCCCCCAATGCGATAAACCCTCAATGCGTCTTTCCACAGATATGACTATCCCCAACAGACAACGCGACTTTCAGAACAACAAAATGTAGAACTTCCTAAAAGTAATGCAAAATGAAACAAGAAGAAACTGTACAAACTCCTCTGTGGGTCCTCGGCCCAGGCCGCCCAGGCCGCAGGTGTGCGTGCGGAGTTCCAGAGAACCCATACGCCACCCAGTGAGCAAGTGATGCTACGTCGCGCAGATAGCTGTCTACACGCGCCGTTGCTCTGTAATTTATCCGACTATGCGGAAGCCCCTAGTCGACCTCATCTATGGTAATGCCAAGTAGCTTCCCTAGGCCTCATCTTGGAGGTTCAGCGGCTAAACCGCCTGGCGGAAATGGCACAAACGCAAGCACTACGGCATTGCGCAAACTGCAACCTTCGTATAGACGTTCCATCGAAGCCTCTTCTACGAAGACACTCCGTCTACACGTGGTTCCTACCCATCGACCAACGCACTGCCTGGACACACGCCGCATTGACGTAGTCCCTCCTCATTGGCACCCGCAGCAGTCCAAAACCCGCCAATCGCTGGATGCACCAGAGCTTTGTGTTGCTCCGTCAATTCGGCGTGCTGTTAAATCGTGTACCTGCGCAGATGCAGCATGCTATTCCTGCCACACACTTCCTGGAGGTACAGTGAGAAGGCATCCTCGCTGCCGCTGCGCAGACTTCACCAGCAGGATGGCGCGCCACTTCACCATTCCCTTCTGCATTGTGTCCGGGAATGCGCGCGAGTTACGTATGTGCCAAGCGGCGCACAGCCCGGCGCTCCAGGTAGTGCACTTTGGCGGTTCAGTGCACAAGTGAAAGCATAGCGACACAGCGTCAAGAGCTACGCAGCCATCCCTAGCAAAACAACAACTTCAACGCGCCATGCCCTCACACAGATCTGCTTTATGACCAACAAACAACGCACCCGCCAAAAATACAAATTGTAGAAGAGGATGAAACTGCACAAACTTGTCTGTCGGTCCTCGGCCCAGGCCGTAGGTGTGCGTGCGGAGTTCCAGAGGACCCATATGCCACCCAGTGAGCAGGTGATGCTACGTCGTGCAGATAGATGTCTACAAACGTCGTAGCTCTGTGATTTATCGGACTCTGCGGAAGCCCCTAGTCAACCTGATCCATGGTACCGCGACTTAGCTACCCCAAGCAGCAGACATCTTGGACGTTTAGCGCCTAGCCCACCCGGTGGATATGGCGCAAACGCAAGCTCTACAGCATTGGGAAAACGTGGATATAGGTCCTGCAACGAAGGCTTTCTTGCAACGACGCTCTGTCAACAAGTGGCCCATCTCCATCTATCAACCCACTCGCTGGGCAGGCGACGCATGGATAAAATCGCGCCTCACAGGCATGCGTAGCAACACAGAAAACCGTTTGTAGTTGGCTACATTTTTGCGCTAGCTTCTCCGCGTCCCCTCACCATACCGGCGGTGCGTTTGTCCGTATGCAGATGGACTGGTCCTATAGCCACACACTCGCTGGAGATACGTTGAGCAGGCATATCTGCGGCCTATGCGGGGGCGTCAGCGAATGTGCGATGGCTGCACACAGGTTGTAAGCTGGGAGTGTTCAGGAACTCTGTGTCGAATGCCTGTGTGCAATCGCCACTAGACCCGGGCGGTGCACGGCTGTGTCCGGCGTTATACGCACCCAGCGGGCGAACCCATAGTCCCCGCTTGGTTAATCAAAGGACTGATTGGCTCCTTTTATTCTGGGCAGGTCATCGCCCCACATCCACATCATGTTGTCTTTTAACCTGCATATAGTCCATTTGTCGCAGCCCAGTTCCCCAAATGATGAGCTTCGCCGAAATCTGCAACTGATGGCAGGCTCGTGGTACTTAAAAACATCTGATCAACTGGTGGTGTAGACTGACTGGCGTGCGGTGCAGCAGTGGTTATGCTCGGAGCGTGCAACGAATGGCAAAAATGCTCGGATAATCTGCTCTGAAGCGTCTGCTGCTGTTGTGCGAAATGATGAATGGGTATGCGCATTCGCGATTCCACTCAGGTGAAGAAAATCTAGATTCCGCTATACGCGCGCTCTTCATTGCAGGCTTGTGCATCCATCGCTCAAAATGATCTTGACGCACACTTCACATTCGCCCATGCTCGCTTCCCTCCCATGTCATATAGCTAAAAATAGTAGTATAGCTGATGATTGAAGCTCCCCTTAAAGCTCGGAAAGGCTGTGATTACTTACCAGCTTGAACGAGTAACAAAACGCCGCTGAGGCATAGTATATTCGATTTCAGGAGCGTGCTGGCTTGGCCGGGGGGGCCCGTCCAACTAAAATATCGCTCTGGGGGGGTGCGGCAGCCTACTTGCGCTGAGTGACTTCCGTCTGCGTTTTGACAACTCCACCCAAATCCAGCATATTCTGATTCAGACATCGGCTACATGTCTCCCCTTGATATGAGCAGCAGGAGTCTCAAGGCTCTAATATTAAGCCCTTAAATCATCTTGAATGCTCGTCGTATTGTCTCACCGCCATTTTCTGTTCTTGCCACACATCAGGACGCCCTGTAGCTGCGCGCCGAGCTACTTAGTTCGCTTTCGGGTAGAACGTGTAAGACCCGATCGTTTCCGTCGTGCCTCAAGTTAGCTATGCAAACGAAGTTGGACAACCTTGTACACTTTTCATAATGCGTATGGCTGGCAAGCGCCAGAGAAGCCTCGGATGGCTTGTAGGATGTCTAGCAGCCATTTCTGCTAAACAGTTCGGTATTGTATGCACCTACATTCCTGCAACTCTCCCGAAGTGCCGCAATACAGATATTAAGCATCCCCTTTCTGCTTCTCTTATACTCTAGCTCTACTCACAGCTGCGCGCAAATACGCCTGGTAACATTCTAACCGGCTTCCACGCCAGTTAAGCTTTCGGCTTGTGCCCCCAGCGTTAACGATGCTTTGTGCCGCCCCAAGTGCTAACTTAAGTTCTAGCTATTCTGAGATACCTTCAAGATCTCTAGTTTTCTTACTTGCTTTAACATAGTGACAAAAGGACGCACGCAAGGAAAACAACATCGTATGCCTTGGTTGCACTTGCAGTCGTGGCAAAATGCAAAGGCTGAGCGTAGCCAGCGATGTGCTTAGAAAGTGCAGCTGCTACGCAGCCCTGGCTAACGTGTTCCGCAGAGCTGCCATGCCGCCCTGGTTAGCAAGTATACATTGCACATTTCGATCCACCTAGCGGACTCTGAACAGAGCTGCATACCCACCAACTGCATCAGGTATTCCACCCAACGATATGCCGTGCTGCGCAACCATATTCTGATGTGCCTTTTTTGGCAGTGCGTTGCACGCAAACTTACAACTAGTCCCTGTTTCCAAGAAATAAATTGTACTTGTTCTAGGGTGTACCAAGCTGCTGACTGGACCCTCCCATAAGAACACCCAACACTGTAATGTTTGCAGTATATGGGAGAAGTAAAACGACACAGCAAACGGAAGGGGTGTTGCAACGCCGAAAAGCAGCTGCAGCCCCTACAATCCGATGAGGCGACACACGCTCAACAGCAGTGTAAGACGAGGGTGCCGAGCAGCTGCATCTGTGCCTCGGCCACACCACACACGCAAAGAAAGCACGATCCAAAGAAGCGCTTCCGGAAGCATGCCTGCATCCCGAGTATGCTTGTAGCGCAAAAAGCAGACTGTGCAATGTCACAGCATCCGCGTTGTTTCAATCAGCCAGTGACTGACCGTTTAGGCAGAAATTCTCACGAGCTGTTATACATCCGCCACGCACTGCAGCAGCGAACTAACTCGTTGAGTTATGCGGAATTCCGCAGAAACGCCGGTTGGGACGAAATAAGGAATCAGCAACGCTCTCAGAAACCGCAGCTCTCTCCGTGATGCGCGATTGCGTTTTCGCGACTCGCCCCAAGTAATGCAGTCACAAGCCCCACCCACTAGCTGTATTGTGATTTAACCATAACATTGCTGGCAGCAACACACTTTTGCGCGCTGACGGATGCATGCTGCATTGACACAGAGCGACAGTCTTCCCTCACCACGCAGTAGAAATCCCCGTACAGGTGCAGTTTCTGCTACTGTAAACAGCATGACAGCGACACGCACGCTTGCTATTAACGTGACAAACATAATAACATTTATGTTGGTGGTAATCGGCAGAAGCCGAACGAAGCCAGCAAAGTGTCTGCAAGCTGCGGGCGCTGAGCACCTCTGCGTAATGAGTGAACATGACATCTCTTTGTCCTCTATTCAGAGGGTACTAGAAGTACGTGTATACTCACACGCTGCTCGCGGCTTCCCTCGTTGCGGTGCTATGTGCTGCGCAGCAATATTTTGATTGGCCCCAGTTGCGCAATGACTTTTTGGCCATCTCAGCTGTCTGCCACTTCTATCAATTAACACGTATCTCTTCGAGGTCGCATCATGCTGCTAACTATATCCCCCTATGCAAGCAAATAAAGACGTGTAGTCGTTAAGGGACTGCGTAACAGTACAGCAGCAATGCAAGCGAAAGGCGTACTGTATCGTCGACCAGCAACTCGAGCCTCTACGACCCACTAAAACGGCGTACGAACAGCAGTACTGAGAAACGGAGGCTTCTGACCAGCCATATGTACGCTTGCGCAGATTCCAGTCATGCAAGGGAACTGACGAGCACGCCAAGGACTTGCTGCAGCATCTCTGAACCAAAAGCAGCCTTTCCACGTTAAACGCGCGGCTCGCGGTGTTGCACTATCTGCTGTGTGGGTAGATGACAGGGTCGCTGCACTGTTCCAACCAGCCAGCAACTGACCATTCAGCCAGAAACGCTCACGCGCTGTAATACAGCGGTCAAACGACACAGCAGAGGCCTAAATGCTGCAGTAGTGGGAGCGCGTGCATCCAACGCAGATGCGACGTGAAACGATGTCGCCAACGCGCTGGGAAGCTGCAGCCCCCTTCGTGATGCGCGTCTGCGTATACGGGAGTTCGCTCAAGTGATGCATTCACAAGCCTTCCCCATACACCCACTCGCTGCATTGTGTTTTAACTACAATTATGCTGACAGCAATGCGAATACACTTTTGCGCGCTGACGTGTGCGTAGTTAACATTCACACGGCCATTGCGTCTCTTCTCCAAGCATTAAGCATCTCTAGAAATGTACGCCATATGCCGCTTTGACCAGCACAGCAACGATGTAGACGGATGCCGACAACCGATAACATACGTGATATGCATAATAACATTTGTGGTTGCGGAAAACCGCATGCGCCGAACGTAACCAGCAATTTGCTTATAAGCTGTGGATGTTAAGCAGCTTTGTGTAGCATGCGAACACGATTTATTCTTTCCTTCCATCTAGGGTATGTCAAATTAAACTGCCAACCCACTTCCTGCCAGACCAAGCACGCATCCATTTGTGAGTGCTTCACAACCATATTATGGCTGGCCTCTGTGCGGTGGGGAATTCGCCGTCTCATAGCTATCGACCGTTTCCAGGAAACAACATGTATCTTTTCTGGAGCTCATCAAACTCCTTCTTGTACGTTCCCATGTAATACACAAAGGCGTGATCTGTGGAGGACGTCGGAAGAGTACAGCCACGATATTTACAAAAGGTGTATCATAACGCCGAACAGCAAACGGCGCCGCTACAACGCTGTGAAGCCGCACTCGCCCATTGACACTGATGGTACTGAACAGCCGAATATGCGCTTCGCTTCCGCAAACTCCCGCAAGGTAACGGAAGCGAAGAGCGTGCTAAACAATTGCCGCAGCAAGCCCAAGTCAGCAATATGCTTCCCTTAGACAATATACAACTCGCAGTGTTGCAGGATCAACTGGTGCGGTATAGAACGCATTCGCTGCATTGTTCCAACACCTACCCCCTATGCCAGGAGTCCAGTCAGTAACATAATTTTCAAACATAAACACTCACGAGTTTTTATACAACCGCTAAACAATGAAGCAGGGAATTAACTACTCCATAGATGCGCGACCCATTTGCATCTTCGGTTGCGAAGATACATGAGGTCGGAAACCCTTTAAGGAATTGCAGCTCTCTCTGACTCGACTGTCCACGAGTAACGCTTTCCCAAACTTGCCAACGAACCATCTCGCTGCATTCCGCCAGCATAATCGTACTTAAAGCACAGCACACACTTTTGTGCGGTGAAGGATGCTCGTTGAATGGCTCTGCGGCGACTAGCTCTCCTCACTAAGCAAAAATCGTATCAAGAGATGTAGTTTCCGTGGTTCCTTTAGCAGGATAGCAACAAAATTCATGCAAGCCAATAAAATAATATGCGCAACAACAGTAGTGATTTCGGCAAAATGCAGAAACCGAACAAATCCAGGAACGTGCTAACAAGCTGTGGCTCCTGAGCAGTTTTGTGTAACAAGCTTGCATGATCTCGCCTCTCAATTTAACATGACTGCAAGATTCAAATATGCTGTCTACGCACCCTCTGCATCAGGAATTGTCCCTCAGCAATGCGCACTCACAGTCCCATGCCTACTGTAACGGTGAGAACAGTGATGGCGGCAAGCTGCAGAAAGCGACCAGCCAGGAACGTGCTCACAGGCTGCAGCTGCTGAGCATTGCTGTGCAACATGCTTGCATGATTTCGCCCTTCAGTTTGACTGGACGACAATATTGCTACGCACCCGCTGCATCAGGCATTTTTCTAGCGAAGCTCATGCGCAACCATATTGTGACTACAAAGGTGAGAACACTATCTTGCGCGCTGACGGATACGCGTTACAAAAGTAGACGGAGACTGGCCTTTCCCA
>NW_013549195.1:0-6458 GCF_000499425.1 Eimeria acervulina | reverse complement strand
GTATATATGTATATATGTATATATATTATATAATATATATATATATATATATATATATATTAGTTGTTTACATTTGTGTGTGTATATCTTTGTCTTTGTATTTGTTTATTTTATTACTATTTATTATTATTTTTTATTATTAATTATTATTATTATTTATTATTATTTATTATTTATTATTATTAATTATTATTAATTATTATTAATTATTATTAATTATTATTATTTGTGTGTCTCCTTGTTATTTGTTTACATTAATAAATTTATTTGCTCGTCTTTGTCTTCATTTAATTATTTTTCTTTGCTTTATATCTCAATTATCTTAACTAACAAAATATAAAGAGCTGTCTGGACACCCCAATTAACCCCCAGCCCCACAGCAGCAGCTGCAGCGGCTGCAGCAGCTGCTGCAGCACTACAGCAGCTGCAGCAGCAGCACAGCACAGCAGCAGCTGCTGCAGCTGCTTCAACTGCAGCTTCACATCTGTGGTTTCGCTGCCAATGCTGCTGCTGATGTTGCTACTGCTGCCGTGGTTGTTATTGCTTCTGCTGCTGTTGCTGCTGTTGCTGCTGTTGCTGCTGTTGCTGCTGCAGCAACAGCAGCAGCAGCAGCTGCCAAAAATAGTGCAGCCATAATGCCTCAGGCCGGGTGTATATATCTACAAATTGAGTTTTGGGGAGCCCTCAGGGCGATGTGGGTCAGCTGCAGAAGAGTGCTGCTGCTGCTGCTGCTGCTGTTGCTGCTGCTGCTGCTGTCTCGGTTGTTGTTGTTGCTGCTGCTGCAGCCTCTCAGCGAATTGCATCGGCTGGTGCAGCAACAAAAGACGTGTATCATGAAGTTGAGGCTTATGTTCCTGCTTCAGCTCGTGTTGCTGCTGCTCGTGCTGCTGCTGCTGCAGCTCCTGCTGCTGCTGCTGCTGCTGCTGCTGCTGCTGCTTGCTGCTGGCTGATAAAGTGTTTCTTCTGGGTTTCTTTCTTGCTCTCATATAGCATGCATTGCAGACAGGCAGACCCTCAAGATATCGCCACTGTGGGGTTTGCTTCGCTCCGCAGTTGCTGCAGCAGCTGGGGCCCCTTCTGCTGCTCTGTCGCTGCGAGGGAGCAGCAGCAGCAGCAACACGCTTCTTTGCTGCTGGCTTGCCAGCAGCAAACCCTCGCTGCTGCACAGCAGCAGCTGCTGCAGACACACTCGAGCACGAGCCGTCGTTGCTGCCACCGCCAAGTCCTGCTGCTGCTGCTGCTGCGGATGTGGATGGAGCTGCAGCAGCAGCAACCGCAGCAGCAGCAGCAGCAACTGGGCACTGCTGCTGCAGGGACCTGCAGCCAGAGGAGTTTACTGAATATCCTTCTTCCCAGCAGCCGCAGCTGCTGCTGCTCGGGGCGTTGCCGACAGTCTGATGCTGCTGCTGCTGCTGCTGCATCCAGCAATGTAGCTGCTGCCTCAGCTTACGACTTAACTGAGGCTCCGCAGGGACATCACAAGAATCCCAGCTGTAGCGCCGCTGCAGCAGCAAATGCTGCTTCTGCTTCTGCTGCTGCTGCTGCTGCTGCTGCTGCTGCTGCTGCTGCTGCTGCTGCTGCTGCTGCCAGTGCGTGTGCTGCAGCTGCTGGGCAGCGCTGCCAAGAGAAGCAGCGTCGGGATCGACTGGAGACGCCGCAGCAGCAGCAGCAGCAACAGACTGGAAGACTGGCTCTAGAGCTGCTGCTGTTGCTGCTGCTCCGCTGCTGCGGCGCTGCAGCGCAAGCAGCAAATCCTCAGTTCTAGGCCCTGCTTCCTCAGTGAAAGTTTCTTGCAGCAACCGGGCCTCTTGCTGCTGCTGCTGCTGCTGCTGCTGCTGCTGCTGCTGCGCCACCTGCTGCTTCTGCCGACCTTCCTTCAGCTCTTGACAAAGACGCCCCAGTGCCCTCCTTGGGGGGCTTGGATTCATTTTGCTGCTGCCTGCTGCTGCTGCTGCTGCAGCTGCTGCTGCTGCTGTCTCTCCAGCTTTTGGGGTGTCTTCGCCGTGATGATTTACATCGGAAGGCAGCAGCAGCAACAGTAGACGCAGCAGCTGCTGCTGCTGCTGGCGGAGTGTTGCAGGTGCTACGCGCTGCTGCTGCTGCTGAAGCTGCTGGAGTTGCAGCAGCTGCTGCAGCTGCTGTTGTACCTGCTGCTGCACCTGCTGCTGCTGCTGCTGCTGCTGCCGCTCCGTCATCTTCGAGAGACGCGGCGACGCGCATGAGTCTACTGCTGTCTTAACTTCCTGCTGCTGCTGCTGCAGCTGCAGCTGCTGCAGCAGCTGCTGCTGCCGGGGTGTGGGCGACTGGCTCTGCAGATGAAGCTTCCCTCCAGCGAAACTTGCTGCTGTTGCTGCTGCTGGTGTTGCTGCTGCTGCACTGGTGCTGCTGACCCGAGGCCCTTCCGCTTGTCTTTGAGCGGATTGTCTCCTCGGGCTTCCTTCCGGTGCTGCTGCTGCTGCTGCTGACGATTTCGTTTCTGTTACTTCTGCTGCTTGAGCAGCACATGATGGTGCTTCTTCTGCTCCTGTTGTTGCTGCTGCTGCTGCTGTTGTTGTTGCTGCTGCTGTTACAGCTGCAGCAGGAGGATGTCTTTGATCTTGTCGTGGGAGGCTGCTGCTGAATAGCAGCAGCTCCCTACCAAGTGCAGCAACTGCTTCAGAATCTGTTACTGCTGGTAGTGCTGCCGAAGCATCTGCTGCTGCTGCCGTTGCTGCTGCTGCTGCTGCTGCTGCTGCTGCTGCTAGGGGTCTTGTGCTGCGCGGTGGCTGCACAATACCTCTACTTTGAATATCCTTACCTTCCATTGTTGACTAGGAGCAGCAGGAGCTGCTGCTGCTGCTGTTTTTTGCCGTTGGTGCTGCTGTTGCTGCTGTTGCTGCTGCTGTCAGCCGTCTCAGCTGCTGCTGCTGCTGCGCTGCTGCTGCCACATATGGCGCTACGCTGCAGCTGCAGCATACAGGGAGTCCGGTGGAGCTTCCTAGAGTCTTCTGCTGCTGTTGCTGCTGCTGCTGCTGCTGCTGCGCAGAAGCCTAGGCAGCCTGAGCAGCGGGCAAGGATGATCTGCGCGAGATCTTCGTGCTTGTCACAGTCTGCGCTGCTGCTGCTGCTGCTGTTGCTGCTGTTGTTGCTGCTGCTGCGGTTGCTGCTGCAGCTTGTGCTCGGAAGGCGCTGCGGGCAGTTGTATTAGAGATAGGAGGGGGTACAGCTACGAATCTGCTGTATATTGCTGCTAGCTGCAGCAGCAGGCCGCATAGATCTGCCGCATCAAGCAGGTCAGTTTGGTGTTGCTGCTGTTGCTGCTGTTGCTGCTGCTGCTGCTGCAGTCGTGCGGAGTGAGGCCCGCACCCGGCGGCGGGCGTATCCGGCGGCAGCAGGAGCGGCAACAGCAGCAACAGGAACAGCAGCAGCAGCAGCAGCAGATCCACCTTCAATCTGCTGCATAAAAACGTTCCTGCGCTATATTTCTGCTGCCTCCGCTCTGAGGGGGTTTGTTACAGCTCAGTCGCTGGTAAGGCGAAGACGCCCGTCAGATGAGCCCCCAACGGCCTCGGCAGCAGCAGCAGCAGCAGCAGCAGCAGCAGCAGCAGCAGGCGCGACCTTCTGCAGCAGGTCTTTATCATAATTGCAAATAAGCATGACTAATTAAAACTTATACGTTTTTTTATTATTCTTCGCCTTAAAAGACTTCCTATTGCCGTCTCAACTCCTCAGCAGGATGGGGGGCCCCCAGCAGAGCGAGCATCTGCTGCTGCTGCTGCTGCTGCTGCTGCTGTTCCTGCTGCTGTTGCTGCTCTGCCAAGGGGGCCCCATTAGAAGCATGAAGCTCAGCAGCAGCAGCTTATTTTTGATTGCATTTGATGCTGTTGCATTATATTTTTCTTTAAAAGAATAATAAATAAACAAACAAACAAACACAACAAACAAATATATGCATGCATACACCGGGGTCACTTACATCGGCGGTAGGGGGGGGGCCCCCCAAAGAAAGAGCTAAAAGACATTAAAAACTTGAATAAAACAAGTTAATAAATATATTTTTAAGTATATATATTTATCTATTTAAACCCTAAACCCGTTCATAGTCTATATACACACAAACTCACCTCTTTATTGACTCAAAACCTAGGGGCCCCTCAACTCAATCCTTAGGGGCCCCTCAACTGAACCCTTAGGGGCCCCCAATTGAACCCTTAGGGGCACCCAGGGTTTACTTAGGGGCCCCCTAAGTAAACCCTTACGGGCCCTTCAACTGAACCCTTAGGGGCCCCTCAACTCAACCCTCGGGGGCCCCTCAACCCTTAGGGGCCCCTCAACTCAACCCATAGAAACCCCCAAAGGGGGCCCCTAACTGAACCCTTAGGGGCCCCTTAACTGAACCCTTAGGGGGCCCTCAACTGAACCCTTAGGGGCCCTAAATTAACCCTTAGGGGCCCCCTAAGGGGGCCCCTCAAATGAACCCAACCGAACCCTTAGGGGCCTCCTAAGTAAACCCTTAGGGGCCCCCTAAGTAAACCCCTAGGAACCCTGGGCTTAGCAGGTTTTAAAGGCAGCAGGAACAGCAGCAGGCTACGAGTGGTGCAGCAGCAGATGCTGCTATTGCTGAACCTATTGCTGCAGCAATTGCTGCTGCAGCAGTTCCTCTTGCTTCTAGAAAGCCTCAGCAGAAGCAAACACTCAGAGACAGAAAACCCCTTATCAATCGATACACTGTAATTAAAATAAGGAGACCAACCCCACACCTCCGGGGGATATAAACCCACGCTCCCCCTGCTAGCTAGCTAGCTGGCTAGCTAGCTGTGAGCTAGCTAGTTAGGTAAGTGCGAGATAGCTAGCTAGCTAGCTAGCAAGCTAGCTAGATGTGAGCTAGCTAGCGAGCTAGCTAGCTAGCTGTGAGCTAGCTGCAGGCTACATAACAGCTAGGCGATGGCTTCCTCGAGCTCGCTGCAGCTAACAGCTGGATAGCTGCTAGGCAATTGCTAGCTAGCTGTAGCTAGCGGCTAGCTAGGTGTAGCTAGCAGCTAGATAGCCCCTAGCTAACCGTAGCCAGATGCTAGCTAGCGAAGGCGGAGGCCCTGCGTAGGGCTGGGAAGAAATACCCCAGAAAAAGAGGCATGCTGCTGCTGCTGCAGGTGCTGCTGCTGCTGCAGGTGCTGCTCCTGCTGCAGGTGCTGCTCCTGCTGCTGCTGCAGGTGTGTGCGTGTCACGGCTTTAGTTTGAGGGGTTCCAAGCCCCACCCCTCGCCTGCATGCACTAAACAAAATGCATGCACTCAATGCATGCATGCAATGCATGCACTCAATGCATGCATGCACTCAATGCATGCACTCAATGCATGCATGCATGCAGTAAATACATGCACTCAATGCATGCATGCATGCAGTAAATGCATGCAGTCAAGTCAGTGCATGCATGCATGCAGTAAGTAGAATAATTCATTTGCTTGCAGTAGGCAGCCATATGTGTGGGGTTTTCTCGGGGTGTATACGCAGCTCGAGGTACTGCTGATGCGCATCTTTAATCAGCTTCCAGGCCTCTGCAGGACCCAGCAGCTTTCCTTTATACCCCAGACAGTTTGCTGCTGCAGCAGGGCTATTTGCTGCTGCTGCAGCTGCAGCAGCAGCAGCAGCAGCAGTAGCTCTTGCTGCTGCTGCTGCAGGATCTACTGCTCCTGGAGCAGCTCTACCAAGAGCAGGATTTCTTGCTGCTGCTACTGCAGCAGCAGCATCCGCAGCAGCAGCAGCAGCAGCAGCATCGGTAGGAGCATCGGCAGCAGCAGGCACCGATTTATAGTAGCAAAACCACTGCACAAGAGATTGAAGGAAGCCAGGCCTATGAATATTAATATCATCTAATGCATGCAAAGCCCCAAACAAGGGTGATGCTCTCGATACAACCAGCACTTTAAAGTCTGCTTCTCCTTTGTCTATTAAAGGGATAGCCCCCAGCACCTGAACAAAACAACTTACTCAATAAACAAGTCATAGAATTATTATAGTATATATATGTAATTATTTAATATATGTATATATACAGTATAATATTGTATATGTACATACACATTATAACATATATATAATGTAAATATATATACATATATATGTTTATATATATATATATATACATATATAAATATATATATATATATATATATAACTTAACAAACAAACAAATATATTTACAAGATAATAAACATATAAAAAGCAAACAAATACAATAAAATAATAAACACAAAAATATATACGCAAATACAACAATAAACAAACAAGAATAAAAATAATTAAATATACTTATTAAACATATTTAATAAATAAATAAATAAAATAATAAACAAATAAAAATATCAACGTATGAAAAAACATACAAATAAACAAATAAATAAAATAATGAAGAAACAAATAAACAAATAATAAACAAATAATAAACAAATAATAAACAAATAATAAACAAATAATAAACAA
>NW_013549196.1:0-6982 GCF_000499425.1 Eimeria acervulina | reverse complement strand
TATATAAATATATATATATATTTATTTATTTATTTCTGTACATATACATATATATATATATATATAAGTGTATACCTATGTGTATTCGCATACATGCATAGTCATATATATAATTAGATATTATAAGCATTTGAATATATCTATACAATGAACATATATATGCATATATATATATATGCATATACATTTAAATGCTGATATATATTTATAATGTTTTGTTTTTTATTTCTTCTCAAGTGCTGTACTTACTTTGAACATATTTGTTTTTGTTTTTGTTTGATGAAAATAAAGAGAGAGATAAGAAGGAGATGTATTTGTTGCTGTTGATGTATATCTGTTTGTTTGTGCTTTATGATAAAAGCCTTTAGTATTATTTGTTTTATTATTTTTATTGTTTTTCTTCTCTCTTCTGCTGCCTATACACTCCAGCTCTCTGCACTGTCTCTTCAATAAAAGAGAGAGCCGCAATTTTTCTAGATGAGTCTGCATGCATGCATAAAGATAAATAAATAAGTTAATTAATTAATTTAAATAAATTAAAAGAATAAACAAATGCAATAAACATTACTAAGAAAAGAAAGAAAAAGATATTTAACTCACAGACACCGCATGCACACAAAAGAAATAAGACAGCCTTTACACACATACAATAAATTAATAAAATAAAATAAAATAAAATAAATAAAATAAAATAAAATAAAAACGTACGGTAAAATAGGCTATTAGACAACATAAAATAATAGAGTAAAGTAATATAAAAGAAAAACAGCAAAACAAAAATAGGAGACAGATAAACAAACAAAAAAACAAATAAACAAACAAAGAAATAAGAAACAAACAAACCGATACATAAATAAATAAACAAACAATCAAATAAATAAACAAGCAAAAACAAAAAGAAATAGAGTAAGCACTCATAATACAAACAAACAAAGCCGCTTAATTATCTGTTTTTATTTTTTGTTTGTATCTGAGGTGTATGTACACCGCAATAACTCAGATATATATATCTTTTAATTTAATTTACCTGTTCATCAACAGGCGGAGCAGCAGCAGCAGCAGCAGCAGCAGCAGCAGCAAAGGGTGTCTCCTTTTCTTCTCTCCAGCTGCATGTACACTGCAGCCCCCTCGGAGCAGCAGCAGCAAACGCTCTGCTGCAGCAAACAAACAAAACAAAAAATATAAATTGCTTACGAAATAAACAGCAGGGAATAAACAATTAAAAGTAAAGAGTAAAGAACAATGAAATGCAAGCAGCAAACAAAAAATAAAATATATTTAATTAACAAACAAACAAACAAACAAACAAACAAACAAACAACAGAAAGCAACAAGAAATACACAGAAAAAGAAAGCAAAGGGTGTACGATGTTTGAGGATTTAGGGTTTAGGGTTTATTGATTAGGCTCTTAGGGTTTAGGGTTTAGGGTTTAGGGTTTAGGGTTTTACGGGGTTCGTGGAGTTGCTGCTGGGGAATACTCCGCGAACGGCCCGCAGCAGCAGTTGCTGCTGCTGCTGCAGCGGTTGCTGCTGCTGCTGCTTCTGCTGCTGCTGCAGCAGCAATAAAGCTGCTGCTGAGCAAATTGTTTGCTGCTGCAGAGGCCCCATGAAAGCCCCTTGTGAATCCTGTTGTTGCTGCTGCTCCTGCTGCTTCTGCTCCTGCTGCTGCTGCTCCTGCTGCTGCTGTTTTCTCCTTTTAGTGTGTTTCTGCTGCTGCTGCATGCGCTGCTGCTGCGGGGACAGCAGCAAGACAGCTGCTGATTCCAACAGCAAAAGCAACTTTCTTTGTTGTTTTGTTTTGCTGCTGCTTGTGCGGTAAGAAGGTGAATGCTGCTGCTGCTATAAAGACGCAGCGAGTCCTCTGCTGCAGCAGACGGAGCAGCAGCAGCTGCAGCAGCAGCAGCAGCAGACAGTGCTGCTGCAGGGGGTGCTGCAGGTGCGGCAGCAACAACAGCAGCAGCATGCGCTGCAGCAGCAGCTGCAGCGCAGCAGCTCCTTTGCTTCTCTTGTCTCAACTCAGGTAATAAGCAGCAGCAAGACATCTCCTGAATACTGTTAAGTTGCTGCCTGTTTTGCTGCTGCATATAATGCCTGTTGCTGCTGCTGCTGCTGCTGCTGCTGGTGTTATTGCCGCTGCTGCTGCTGCAGCTGCTGCAGCAGCAACGCATAGAGGAGGCAGGCAGCAGAACTGTCTCCCTTTTGCTGCTTGTCTCCTCAACACCAGCAGGGGGCCCCACAGGAGAAGGCTTTAGAGAGCAGCAGCAGCAGCAGCACTTACACTTGTCTTGCTGCAGCACGTTGCAGCAGCAGCTGCTGCTGCTGTTGTCGGTGCTTCCGCTGCTGCTGTTGCTGTTGCTGTTGTTCTTTTTGCTCGCGTCGTTATTGCTGCTGCTGGTATTCCATTTGTTGCTCTCGTTGTTGTTGCTGCTGCTGCTGCTGCTGCTGCTGCTGCTGTTGCTGCTGCTGCTGCTGTCTGTTAAGCAGGAGCCGTTATAAGATAACGTTGAGTAAGAGACAGTTGCATGCGTCTTAGTCCTTGTCTCTTTATCTATTTCTTTGTTTGTTTCTGTCTCTTTATCGGTTTTTGTGTTTATGTTTGTTTTATTTTCTTTGCTGTCTTTGTTTGTCTCTGTCTCTTGCTCTCCCTCTGTCTTTGTTGCTGTCTCCTTTGCTTTGCTTTTTATTAACTCTTTCGTTGTTTCTCTCTCTTCTTCTATTATATTTTTATCTGTCTCTGTCTCTGTCTCTGTCTTTGTCTTTAATGTGCATTTGTCTGTCTCTTTATCTGTCTCTGTCTCTGTGTTTGTCTCTGTCTCTTCTTCTTTTTCTTTGTTTGTCTCTGTCTCTGTCTCTGTCTTTGTCTTTGTTTTTGTCTCTTCTTCTGTCTCTTCTTCTGTCTCTTCTTTTTTTTCTTTGTTCATCACTGTCTCTTCTTCTGTCTCTTTGTTTGTCTCTGTCTCTTCTTTTGTCTCTTCTTCTTTGTCTTTGTTTGTCTCTGTCTCTTCTTCTGTCTCCTTTTGTTTGTCTTTGTTTGTTTTTATGTTTTTCTTTGACTCATTCTTTATTACTTTTTGTTTTTGTTTGTCTTTGTCTGTCTCCTTCTCTTTTTCTTTGTTTGTGTCTGTCTCATCCTTTATCTCTTTGTTTGTCTCGTTGTTTATCTCTTTGTTTATTTGTTTGTTTATTTGTTTATTTATCTCTTTGTTTATATTTATTTTTATTTGTTTATTTATTTGTTTATTTGTCTCTGTGTTTATCTCTTGCTTTATTTGGTTGTTTATTTGTTTATTTATTTCTTTATTTGTCTCTTTGTTTATTTGTTTATTTATTTGTTTATTTATTTGTTTATCTTTATCTTTATCTTTATCTTTATCTTTATCTTTATCTTTATCTTTATCTTTATCTTTATCTTTGTTTGTGTTTATTAGTTGCGATGTGTGTTTAGGGTTTTGTTTGTTTTGCTGCTGCAGACTGAAGGTATTGCTGTCTGTTTTATTAATTTTATTAATTTTATTTATTTTATTAATTTTATTTGTTTTAATTATATTTGCAGCTAAGGAGGGCGAGCGAGAAGAAAAAGCAGAAGAAGGAGAGACAGTTGTTGGGGTGTCTCCGCAGCTATCTTCTTTAATTATATTTGAACGCATTAATTTCTTTTCTTCTGCCTTTCGCTGGTTTTCATATTCACTGTTCTGTTGCTGCTGCTGCTGTTGCTGCTGCTGCTGCTCTTGCTGTTGCTGCTGCTGCTTCTGTGGCTGCTGTTGCTGCTGTTGCTGCTGTTGTGGTTTCTGTTGCTGCTGTTGCTGTTGCTGCTGCTGCAGCATTTGCATGTTTGTATGCATCTCTTCTTCTTTTAGTTTTTCTTTTTCTTTTTCTTTGTCTCTGTCTCTGCTTTGTTTAATTATTTGCTGCTCCAGAGGTGAGCAGACACCTGAAGATAAAATATTTATAACAGGGTAAAGCGATGCCTTTGGGGGGCCCCTGGGTCCTAGTGGCTGCAGCACCTGCTGCTGCTGCAGCCAATGCTGCTGCTGCTGCTGCTGCAGGCGATCGTGCTGCTGCTGCTGCTGCTGCACTGCCTGCTGCTGCAGGAATATCTGATGCTGCTGCAGCATCTGCTGCTGCTGCTGCTGCTGATACTGCATCTGGTGCTGCATCTGCTGCTGTATTTGCTGCTGCTGATGATGCTGCAGCTGCTGCTGCTGCAGGCGATCATGCTGCTGCTGCTGCTGCTCCTGCTGCTGCAGCTGCAGCAGAGGAACCGCATTTAAATTGGGGGACAGAAAGGTAGGGGGTGTTAATGACTCGTGTTTAGCAGCAAATGAAATGTCGGAAGGAGAAGAAGAAAAAGATAAAAGATTAATCTCTCTGCTGCTATTTGCTGATTTTGTAGATGGTGCTGCTGCCGATGTGCTGCTGCAGCTGCTGCAGCTGCTGCAGCTGCCACTGGGTACACAAGAAGCTGCTGCAGCAGCTGCTGCTACCGGTGCAGTTGCTGCTGTCGTCTTGCTGCTGCAGCTGCTGCTGTGCGGCAGGGGCTGCGCCCCAAGGCAGCAAGACGAAGGAAGAGGAAATGCAGAAGAAATTGGCTGTGGGGTTGAGGTGTCTGTACACCTCAAGCAGCAAACAGGAGCCCCATGACATGCAGCAGCAGCTGCAGCAGGCGCTGCTGCTGCGGTGCGGCGAAGAGGAGCAGCAGCAGCGACAGCAGCAGGTGGTGGGGGAGCAGCAGCAAGTGCTGCAGCAGGAGCAGATACAGCAGCAGGAGGAGCAGTAACTACAGCAGCAGCAGCAGCAGCAGCAGGTGTATGTACACCGCAGGGTTTGTCTTGTCTGTTGGTAGTAACGTCTTTAGGCTGCCGTGCAGTTTTATCTTCAGGTGAATGTAAAAGAGAAGGAGAATAGCAGATATCATTCAAATTGGAGCTTAGTGAGGTGTCTGTACACCGTAGGAGTTCTATTAACTCTTCATCAGATGCAAGAGATATGAAGAACGCTTTATTAAGATTTATTTCTTTTGTTTTGTCTGAAAGAAACCCGTCTTCTTCCGAGTTAAATTCAAATAAACTGTTGGTATTTGCTTTATTTATCTTTTCTACATCTAAATAATTATTTAAATTGTATTTATTTAATTCTTCTTCTGCGTTTTCTCTGCTGCTGAGAGAGTTGCTTTGCTTTAACCACGTAGGCGGGTGGTGTAGTGTCATCGTCACTCCATGAAAAAACGATGAAATTCAACAGAAAAACAAAATAAATTCAAATATTAAATTAAAAAACAAAACTATTGAGGATTTTTAACCGCAAAATGAGACAAAAAAATGAAGAAAATACACCGGAGGATCCCTACAAACGTACAGCGAAGAGTTTGTAGTAATGCACACAGGGGTTTAGTTTAGGATGTTTCGTCGGGAAAATGCAAAAGTGCAGGGGTAAATATATATTTTTCTGAGTAAATTAATTAAATATATATAATTAATGTCTTTTTAGAAGCAATTTAAGCTAAAAACAAACGAAATGTCTGCTCAATCCACAGAAATAGAGCTCGTCTGCTACAGGGAAGAGGAGGTGGTAGCACAAGAATAAAATATTCAAGAGAATAAAAATTTATTGAATTTGTTTAAATTAAATAAAATAAATAAAATATTAAAATAATTAATTTCTTTTTTCGCCTTCTCTTCTTCTATACACCGGATTTCCTGTACATCTTGTCCTGTACCTCTTCTTCTTTTCGTGTGGTTTGTAACGAAATAATTAGTTTATTGAATAATAATCAATTAAATTAATTGAAATTAAATTAATTTAATTTAAATCAAATAGTTTTATTGATTTATTATTTCATTAATTCTCTTTTTCTTGCTTTTTCAATTAAACCATCGATCGCCCTGAGGTCACTCACTGACTTTGTTTAATCGACAAACAAAAATTTTATGCTTTTCTCAACTTAAAACATTCAGCAGATAATATAATTATACTTTAGATATATATGTATATACACATAGATGTATCCATATGCATACGGATATATATAAATATATATAATATATATATACATCTATATATATATATATATATATATATATATATTTCTATACATTGTTATATTTAAGTACAAACAACTGAACTACCGTTGGTGTTATACGTATATATATATATATATATATACACTCTCTACGTAGGCATATATATATATATACATATAATATACACACACATATATATATATATATTTTCATTCTATATACATATATACACAATAGATGTTTGCGCGGCCCCACAGATGGTTGCAAGTCTGTGGGTTTCGTTGATTTGTTTATATTTTGTCTCAAGTTTATTAATTATTTAATTTAATTAACGGATTAATCTAGCAAAGTTAATTCGTTAACTAAATTAAATAATTAATAAACTTTATTAATTAAACTACCTCTTTTATTAACTTATTTAATTAATTAGTTTAATTGATTGTATCAATTAGATTAACTTTGTTTATCTAAAAGAAATTCTTCTTCTTTCCCTCATTAAAATATTTTAGTTGTTTGTCTTTGAAGATGTTTATTTGTTTGCTTTCTTCACAGAGTTTTGTTATTGCTATCGTTCGCCACGTACCAAACCCTAAACCCTAAACCCTAAACCCTAATTCATAAACCCTAAACCCTAATTCATAAACCCTAAACCCTACACTCTTCACTCTACTCCCTAGAAAAAGCATCCCAGTTACTAAACCCTAAAACGTAGACTAAATAATCCTAAGCAAAGAGCACTGATCCTTACATCTTAAACCCTAAACCCTAAACCCTAAACCTTAAACCTTAAACCTTAAACCCTAAACCATTGAGAAGGAGAGCTTAGCCTTTAGAAAGGACTGCAAAGTTTGCAGTTTGTGTTTGAAATAAAACACAAGAGGAGGAAGAAGGCCCTCCAGCAAGTGTAGCAACGAGTATATATATATAATATATATCTATATATAATATATATATAATATATT
>NW_013549197.1:0-7684 GCF_000499425.1 Eimeria acervulina | reverse complement strand
TATATGTTATATTATATATATATTATATATATTATTTATATAGTGTTATATACTATGCATAATATATATATAATATATTATATATAATATTATAATACGCATATAATATTATAGAGTAAACATAATATATATAATATACACTACATATTATATATATATTATATTTTGTATATAATATATACTATATATATTAGATATTATATATATATTATAATATATATATATATATTATAATATGTATATACACCTTCACGATCAAGAAAAGAAGGGTAAGACCAGGGGCTCCATCCTGGGGCTTCTTGCTGCTCTTTATTTGGGGTGTACATGCAGCTAGTTGTCATCTCTTTAGCTTCTTCATTTCCTGCTGCTGCTGCTGCTGCTGCTGCTGCTGCTGCTGCTGCAACGGCCTCTGCTGCTGCTGCTGCTGCTGCTGTTGCTGCTCCTGCTTCATACTCTCTATGTACTTCCGAAGGCAGCATTGTCCAGCAGCAATGAGTAACTGAAAAGCAGCAAAAGAGATACAAGGCAAGATTAGGGTTTAGGGTTTAGGGTTTAGGGTTTGGGGATTAGGGTTTAGGGTTTAGGGTTTTAGGGTGGTTCTCACGGTGGTTCGCTGTTGCAGCGGTTGCTGCTGTTGCTGCTACGTAGCAGCGAGTTGCTGTAGAATAGAAGCTGCTCCAATTGTAAGGGTTTGAAGAAGAACTTGATGAACTCAGGGTTTAGGGTTTAGGGTTTAGGGTTTAGGGTTTAGGGGACTACTTAGAACAGCATTGCGCTGCGTGTACGGGGATCAGCAGCAGAAGCAGCAGAAAGACAGAAGGGAGATGAACACAACTTTATTTGTTTAAAGGGTTTAAAAAAACCCTTTAAACAAATAAAGAAAAATAAACGAAAAAAATAAAATGCAATAAGCAGCAGAGCGACTAAGTGACCCGCTGCTGCTGCTGCTGCTGCTGCTTGGGGTGTATATGCAGCTACCTGCCTGTACGAAAGAAAACCTGTAAGAAAACCTGGGGTAAAACAAATGAAAATCATACATTAGACTCTACCTGCTGCTGCTCCTGCTGCTGCTGCTGCTCCTGCTGCTGCTCCTGCTCCTGATGCTGCTAGATCCACACCAGCAGCAGCAGCAGCAGCAGCAGCAACAGCCATCTCCGGACCAGTGGTGCAGTTTGAAGCATCTGCTGTCTCTGTCTACGTTGATAGGATAAAAAAAGGGCTTTTAAAAACAATAAATAATAAAATATATTTAAAATTAAATAATAATAATGTATTTTTTGATTTAATTCATAGTCTACACATCACCTGCCTATACACCTGAGCCTCAGCCTCATCGAGCCGGTGGTTCTTCTGCTGTGGTTCTGCTGCTGTTTACTGCATTTAAATCATTAAAATTATTTAAATATAATTTTAAATATATTTTAATATATTTATATTCAATTAAATATAATTTTTAATGCCTCTTCAGGTAGCAAGCACTCATACACCACAAGCAAACAAAGCCTTACTACACACACACACACACTCAATCGATACGAAGAAAAATATATACTGCAATAATACCCCTAATTAATTTTAATATTCTTTAAAATATTAATTTAAATTATATTTTTATTTTAATTTAAATATTTAATATATTTATTTAAACATTTTACTCGTTTGCCCCCTCAAACAAAACTATTAACAGCGCGAGCGATGGCAGAGCATACACTGTACAGACACTCAAACTTTTATATTTTTAATTATTTCTGTTTTATTATATTTAATTAATATTTTTTTACTTTTTAAGTGGATTTAATAATATTATTAAATATTATTTAACTTATATTGATAATTTACCCGTACTTCTATCGAAATTAACGTTCAGAGCACTAATAACATATATATGTAGATATATATATACATATGTATATATATATATATATATTACATAATAAAACGTAGAAAATAATAATATTGTGTAATTAACAGCATAATATAAAGATGTAAGAAAATTAAAAAGCATAAACAGCGCTACTACATTTTATATTTTATATCTTAGAGTTCAGAGAACAACCCTAAAAGCAAAACAAAAATATATTATTATTATTATTATTATTACTTCTTTATTATTATCATTATTATTATTATTGTTATATTTTCCTGTTATATCTTTACTGTTCTCATTTTCATATTCTTATTACTCTACCATTATACTGAATGCACCTAAACCCTAAACCCCAAACCCTAAACCCTAAACCCTAGAAGAGTTCAACAAGAGCTGAAGTGTATGTACACCTCAGCAAATTCCCCGATCTGGCCGCATCGCCTTTAAAAATAAGACAAACGAGGGTTTGGGGTTTGCGGGAAACAGCTACGAATCTGAGCGCAGCCGCCACTAGGGTTTAGGGTTTAGGGTTTAGGGTTTAGTAGACAATATGTCCAACAGGCTGATTATTAGGAAAATGACAAAAAGCCTCAATATTATTTTTGCGGTGTATATGATGAACGTGAGGCAGCAACCACCCTTCAAATTCTAAGTTCGTCTCCCTGCACCACAAACCCTAAACCCTAAACCCTAAACCCTAAACCCTAATCCATGGAGTTCTAGACAACTGCCTGTGAAACTTAATCTGCTGCAAACCTCAAACGGCTTAGGGTGTGCATAAACCCTTTCTCCAAGGGTTTAGGGTTTATATTAATCCTACACCGCAAGGGTTTAGGGTTTAGGGTTTAGGGTTTACCTGCGATCTTGTAGCGCATAGTAACGACTCATTCGCACGTATTCAATGCGGGTCCGCCTCGCCCTATACGCAAACCCTAAACCCTAAACCCTAAACCCTAGACCCTAGGCTCTAAGACTTCATACGCCGACCAGAAGCAAACCTCGCTGCGTGCAGCGTGTTATCTGAAAGGCTTTAGGGTTTAGGGTTTAGGGTTTGGGGTTGCTGCAGCTTAGCGGCGGTGACGCATCGCACCCTAGGGTTTAGGGTTTTAAGGGCTAAGAGGGTTTAGGGTTTAGGGTTTAGGGTTTAGGGTTTAGGGTTTACTTCATTTTGTTCCACTGCCAATACGCGCAGTTCGCTACATGAATACCCAAACCCCGCACAATCTTCTCTTGCAGACGAACTGAAAACCACAAACCCTAAACCCTAAACCCTAAACCCTAAACCCTAAAACCTAAACCCTAGAACCCAGAACCCTGAACCCTGAATTATTGCTCGCAGTGCTTGCAAAACCTATCTCCCCAGAGCACCACGCCTTAAAGACCTCCTAAACCTTAAACCCTAAACCCTAAACCCTAAACCCTAAACCCTAAACCCTAAACCCTAAACCCTACCTGCGGCGGTTTTGATGTTGGTGCCAACATAAAAACGATCGGCGCTGTCGCAGCACCACGCGAGTTTGCGATCTCTCTCTAAAATATCGAAGCAGAGAACCCCTCTGCAGCGCAAACCCTAAACCCTAAACCCTAAACCCTAAACCCTCAACCCTAAACCCTCAGCCTTCAGGTGTACAGACAGCTCAGAAGGAAACGCACCGCATTGCGTAGGTCTGGTGAGCGATCCGAAGCTTCGTCAAGATGGCGCTAAACTGCAACCCACAAACCCTAAACCCTAAACCCTAAACCCTAAACCCTAAACCCCAGACTGAAACCCTCGTATCCTAGCGACCAATGCGCACGAAAATCCGACTGCGGCAGATATCGCACCTAAATCCTAAACCCTAAACTTTAAACACTAAACACTAAACCCTAAACCCTAAACCCTAAACCCTTCATCCTACCTTTTGAACAAAGACTGTCGGCGGCCTCGGGCTTAGAGTCAATTCCATGCGCTGCAGCTGCCGAAGGATGCTCCGCGTTCTCCCTAAAAGCAAACCCTAAACCCTAAACCCTAAACCCTAAACCCTAGCCCGTTGGTCTCAAAGCCTAACCCCAAGCCTGAAACCCTAAACCCCAAACCCTAAACTCCAAACCCTAAACCCTAAACCCTAAACCCTAGACCCTAAACCCCAAACCCTAAACCCTACCATCAAGACGTTCATACAATGGGCGGTCGAGGGTACGCAGTGCTAAGCGGCACAGAAGAATTTGCCTGCGCACTCCCAAACCCTAAACCCTAAACCCTAAACCCTAGACCCTAAACCCTAAACTGAAACCCTCGTATCCTGCCTAAGCCAGGGTTTGTTGATAGACCCCCCTTTCTGTGGCTTGCGGTGCAGTTCGTGGGTTGAAGGGTTTAGGTTTTAGGGTTTAGGGTTTAGGGTTTAGGGTTTGCTGCACCTGTGGAGCCGGGCATTCGATGGACGTCTCCAGAAATCTTCCGGCTGCTCTGCAGCAAAAGCGGCAGCCCTGCAGCAGCAGCAGCAACAGCAGCAACAGCAGCAGCAGTGAGAGCAGCGGTGATAGCAGCAGCAGCAAAAACGCAGCAACACGAGCAGCAGCATATCAAACCCCAAGCCCTTCTCAACAAGATAAGTCGAAGTCCCTCATAACCTTAAACCCTAAACCCTAAACCCTAAACCCTAAACCCTTGATGATCCCTGTTCACCTCTCAAGACAAGACAGCAGCAGAGGGCCCCACTCTGTTGCTAACGGCTGCAGCTGCTGCTGGTGGTGATGCAGCAGCAGAGCAGCTTCTGCTGCAGCGCCTAAGGCAAGGGCTTCTTCCCGCTGCATCGCCACTTGCTGCTGCTGCTGCTGCAGATGCTGCTGCAGCTGCTGCTGCAGCGGCTGCAGCACAGCAGCGGAATGTACATCTAGCTGCGCGAAAGCCAACAGCAGGCGAGCAGCAGCAGCAAACGGAACCAATTGCTGCTGCTGCTGCTGCTGCTGCTGATGCTGCTGCAGCACAGCTTCTGCTGCTGCTGCAACAGCAGCAGAAGGCATTCGCTGGGCAGCAAAGGCCTCAGCAACAGCACAAACATCCGACGCGCTCCACAAAGAAGCAACTGCACACAAACCCTAAACCCTAAACCCTAAACCCTAACCAAGTCGTGCTCTGTACCTGCGCCGAGCTGAGGCGCCGCGTTTAGGGTTTAGCGTTTACGGTTTAGGGTTTATTCGCGCTTGGGGGTCCCTGGACATGAGTTCTAAAAAGGCAGGGTTTAGGGTTTAGGGTTTGGGAACTAGGGTTTAGGGTTTAGGGTTTAGGGTTTAGGGTTTACTTGTTTGGGGGTTTGTTCGCTGCATTTGGTTTTGTGCATCTTCAAAAAAATCAAAGTGGAGAAAACCCAAACGCCGCACGGCCTTACTTACACCTAAACACAAACCCTAAACCCTAAACCCTAAACCCTAAACCCTAAACCCTAAACCCTAATTCCCAAACCCTAAACCCTTAATCCTGGAGGCATAGAGCTGCGGGGCTTAAGCGCTCGTTAACCGAGGAACGCGCCTCGTTAGTAAGTGCTGCAGGGGTGCATTTAAGGCCTAGGGTTTAGGGTTTAGGGTTTAGGGTTTAGGGTTTAGGGTTACGGGGCAAGAGCTGCAGCAGAGTGTAAGGGTTTGAAGCTGCTGCTGCTGCGCCCAGAGACAAAACAGAGCCGATGACAGCAAACTCCCGCACCCTCGCAGCAATACATCCCTGCAGCACAAACCCTAAACCCTAAACCCTAAACCCTAAACCCTAAACCCTGAGCTTTATGGGACTCCGCGCGCTGGCGACTGCGGATCAGGGTTTAGGGTTTAGGGTTTAGGGTTTATGCTGCAGACCTCAAGGAGGAGGCAAACGTGTTCAAGGGTTAGAGGGTCCTCATCACCCCCCAACTCCAGTTGCTGCTGCTGCTGCTGCTGCTGCTGCTGCTGCTGCACGCAACGCCTCCATAGTGCGCGGAGAGGAACGAAGTCTGCTGCTGCTGCTTCTGCTTCTGTTGCTGCTGCTGCTGCTCGTAGCAGCTGCAGCGGCACTGCAGCAGCAAATTGTCTTGAGGCAGCAGCAACTGTGTATTGCCTGCTGCTTCCTCCTTCATCCCCTGCTGCTGTTGCTGCTGCTGCTGCTGCAGCTGCTTCTGTTTCTGCTGTTGGTGTTTCGGCTGCTGTTGCTGCTGTCGTTGCTGCACCTTCTGCTGCTTTTGTTGCTGCTGCTGCTGCATGCATCGCGCGCCTTGAAAGAGCAGCTGCAGCACACGGCCCTGCAGCAGCAGCAGGAGCAGCTGCTGCTGCTGCTGCTGTTAGCGTTGTAGGTGCAGCGGTACAGCGAGGCTGCCAGCTCCTGCAGCGGTAGCAGACAGACGATGTTGCTGCTGCTGCTGTTGCTTCTGCCGCTGCAGTTGCTGCTGCTGCAGTTGCTGCTGCTGCACGTGCTGCTGCTGCAGTTGCTGCTGGGGTTGCTGCTGCTGCACTGCAGCACAGGAAGGGTCCCGCTAAGCGGAAAGGCCCCCACTGCAGTGAACGCGGCGTCAGCATCGGTTTCTGCTGCTGCGGTTGCTGCTGCTGTTGCTGCTGTTGTTGCTGCTGTCGCTGCTGCTGCCTCTGCTGCTGGTGTTACTGCGGCTGCTGTTGCTGTTGTTGCTGCTGTTGCTGGGTGTTGCTCTTGCTGCTGTTTCTGCTGCTGCTGTTGCTGCTGCTGTTGTCCCTGTAGGGCCCCCCGGCTTGCTGCTGCTGCTGTTGCTGCTGTTGTTGTTGCACAGGAGAGAGCCGCTGCTGCAGTTGCTTAGAGCTGGGGTGTACAGCCACAAACGCTGCGAAGAACGATTTGCTGCAGCCGCAGCAGCAGTTGCTGCTGCTGCTGTTTCTCTAGGCAAAGACACAAGTTTATAAATAAATAAATATACAGACACAGTATTTCATTCAGTGCTGTTGCTGCTGCTTCAGTTGTCTAACGGCAACGAAGAAAACTAGCAGCAGCAGCAACAGCTGCTGCTGCTGCTGCTGCTGCTGCTGCTGCAATGATTGCATGCAGATGTTTAGAGAGTAAAAAATACGAAAATAAAATAAATAATAATTAAATTATAAATATAATATTTAAATAAAAATATATTTGTTTGTTTATTTATTTGTTTTATTGCGTTTGCTGCGTTGCTGCTGCTCTTCGGTTCTGCACCAAACTCTCAGCTGTATCGACAGCTCCTAAACCCTAAACCCTAAACCCTAAACCCTAAAAACCCTAAACCCTAAACCCTAAACCCTAAAAAAAGGGTTATTTATTTATTGAAACCCCCTAAACCATTTTATTAATAATTTATTTTATTATATCTCTCTGTCTCCGAGCTCTCGAGGGCTCCATCGCTCCTGCATTCATAAATTAGGGTTTAGGGTTTATTAGGGTTTATTAGGGTTTATTAGGGTTTATTAGAAATGGTGGAGACGGCGAGTTTAATGACTCGGGAGGCTTTAAACAAAGTGCTGCAAGAGAAGCCGAAAGTGTATTATAAAACCCCTGCTCTAAACCCTGTGCTGTACATACACCGCAGAGGGTTTTCTAATATCGGGGGTTTAGAAGAGTTTTCAGGTTTAAAGGCCCTTTATGCTGATGGAAATGGTAAACCCTAAACCCTAAACCCTAAACCCTAAACCCTAAACCCTAAACCCTAAACCCTAAACCATAGGCCCTAAACCATGAGCCCAAAAACCCTTATGCAGACAGTCAACAGGGGCGAGGGTTTACGGATTTAGGATTGTTAGGGTTATTAGGGTTTAGGGTTTAGGGTTTAGGGTATAGGGTTTAGGGTATAGGTGAAGGGCAGCCAGCAACTGCAGCACGTC
>NW_013549198.1:0-8072 GCF_000499425.1 Eimeria acervulina | reverse complement strand
TCGAGTGGCGTGCCGTAGATGTCTACAGGAATCCCCGGCGGTTTTGTTTCTGAAGATGAATGAGATTCCACCGACCTTAAGGTGGAGGCGGGAAGACGCTGAGAGGCAGATGCGCCCGAAGACGCCGACGCAAATTGCGCTGCCCCTTGAAGAGCGCTTCCGTATGTCCCTCTGGCCTGCGACAGCGGGGCTTTTGCGGCCCCGAAACTGGAAGTAGAAGGGCCAGGAGCTGTATGGGGCCGCTCGTGGGGTAGCAAAGGACCCCCAAAACGGGGCCCTGATGCTCCTGGCGAACTCTTAGAACCAGCAGGAGACGAGGCGGATAATGGTGGCCAGGTATGCGGGTCTACAGGCAATAAGCCATGGGCTACTACTTGAGCCCAACTTGAAGCAGGAGCAGAACCCGAATAAACTCTAGACGCTGGAGCAGAAACACCTGATGCAGACGAAACAAGAACTTCAGGGGCGAAAGCAGAAGCAGCAGAAACGGCTGCTCTGAAGGAGCTTTGCGAAGTTCTCGGTAAGTCTTCAGGAAATAGAGAATAGGTGGAAGCTAACTCAAGAGAAGTAACACCCGAGGCATTAGATACCCATGTGGCTTCCAGAGGACGGTTGCGAGCGGAAGGGACAGAAGCCTGTTGGGGCGCAGCAGGCAATGAGGCAACTTGGGGACCGCTTGCAGAGGCAGGCGGCGATACATGTGAAAAGATATTAGACGCATCCAAGAGGGCCACTGGTGTAGGGCGACTGGAACCCTGAAAAGCCGCGTGATTTTTCTCTGCAGTGTTAGCACCAACAACAGCAGAAGTGGATGTGCTGGGTAACGAGGAAACTGCAGTGGCTGGCGTGGAGCCGACTTTTTTTCTTGAACCTTGGGAACCATGCTTCAGCCGCCGCTGAGGGAGGGGAGCACCAGCTGGTCCCTCAGGAGGAGGCACTTGATCTCCTCGGCAGGGTGACCCGGGGGCAGATACGGCTGCCTGCGGCGCGTCGGAGTCCTCGACGCGGATGTGCCCCCAGGGCTCGTTTCCCGATCCCAGCGGGCTGGCCTGCAGGTCTTCTAAAAGCTCGCGATGGGTTTGAAGGGGTCTTATGGTTATTTCCTGGAGACGTGAGCGGCTGATAAGGCCATAGTGAAGGTTCCTTCCATGCGTCGACCTCAGCCAACTGCTGAGCAACGGGTCTACAAGAACTTGTTCCCTGCGTTTGCGCACGGTTACTCCCATGGCCTCAACAGCCTCCGCAATCCTAGCATCTGCAGCAGCAAGTGCAGCACCAGTTTCTGCACCTCCAGCAGGTGCTTTGGCGTTACCCCTTGTCTTAGTGCTTTCCAGAGACGTGCGCAGCCAGACGAGACCGACATTAAGCTGCCCCAAGGCCATCTCTTGCAGCTGAAGCAGCTGGTGGATTCTCAGCAGCCGCTGTTTCTCTGCGATGGCCATTGTGACGGGTGGGACCTCTGTGAGCGTGCGGAGTAGCAAGTGGAGACATTTGATATGCCGATGGCGCGGGAGGGAAATTACTCTCCTGCCTATGCTCTCGCGGATTGCCCACAACCGGGAGGTAATTTCAGATACGTCCTCGTGCATGCCGGCCCTATCTCTTCTTTCCAACAAAGACAACAAAGAGGAAAACTCCACCAAGGACAGAGACGAAAACAATGCTACACACTTGGCTCTCAGGTCAGCGTTCAGCTTCCGCAACAGACATTCGCTAGAACTTACAAGTCGTCTCAGTCCAACGGCATAGAGCCTAGCCCGCCTCAACAGATCCCGTTCAACAAGAGCTTCTTCCCCGTCACCAGAAGCAGCAGGAGCTGCCGGAGCGGAATCCTCCACCGGAACACTGCAAGGCTCTCCCGGCTCTTTATTCTTCTTCCTCTTTGCACCTGCCAGAAGCCTCTGTGCTGCTCTGCTCCTTCTCGCGTCCGCCAAATAGAAAGCGCATCGGAGCAACAAGTACGCTGTTGCAACTGCAGCGATGGTTGAGACTGCCGCCACACTGAAGCTGAGACCCCCAAAGCCTCCACTTCGCCTATGTTGGAGGATTCTAGGAGTAACAGGCAATGCAACCGCTTCAGGGAAGAGTTGCAAAAAACTGTCGCTCCCGCCCAGCAGCGACGTCGGGCGAGCGCCCGGTTCTGTTGGTGTTGCGACTCGCATTGCACCCCTTCAACTAAAAGCAAAAGTCACAGGGGGTGTAAACAACGGATTGAAAGGAAAGTCTGGCAGGGGGAGGCAACGAGCAGAGGAGAACAGATCGATGAGGCGTTCCCGGAGCGAGCGTCGCCCAAACGACGCGCATCGCACCGCCCCCAGAAAGGAGCTTTCCTGCACTCACTATAAAAGAAAAAACTTATTCTGTCACGGACGGCATCTTGAACCACGGAGACAATTGCTTCCAGAACCGATGGCTATATGAAGCCGAAGACCTTCGGGCACTGCTCGCTCGGGGGGCGACCTGCAAATAGTCGGGGAATGAGAGGGAAAGGCCACAAAAACGTCTGACACAAAACTGCTTGACTCTTTGCGTGCAAAGTTGACAAGAAAAATTGGTGTAATGCGGGACAGATGGGCTAACCGCTCCGATCGCTGGGACGGTCTTCGGCGGTGGGGCCCACAGGGTGTCTTTGGGGTTGTGGCTGCTATGCTAGTGCAGCTGTTCCTTCTGCTGTTAAACTGCGGCATTGAAGATGTATTTTTCGTTTGCTTGAGGCTTCTGCAGTAAACAACATGAGGAGAGATTTTTTGCCTCAGAAAGTTGTAGTCTTGGGGGGAGCCCGTACTCCTATCGGCAGCTTTCTGGGGGCACTTCGAGCTGCGCCGGCAGCGAGGCTTGCTGCTGCTGCTGCAGCAGGAGCCCTCCAGCGTTCTGGAGTTGCTCCTGCTGAGATTCAGCAGTGTCTAGTGGGCCAGGTGATTGCCTCAGGGCAGGGGAAGGGAGCTCACCGGCTTGCGTTGCAGCGCTCAGGCAAGTGCTTCTCTAATATCTCTCCCTCTGTTGCTGTTGCTTCATCACCAGCTGTCCTGGCATTTGCTGCGCCATGCCTGTGGGGCCTTTCTGCATGCTGCCTTCTTCTGCCGTTCCGTTTCCGTGCCCTTCTCTGTTACGAGGTGCCGGACATGTTTATTCTTTGTTTCCCTTTCACTCTCGGCCTGCGTCGTCTCTCTCATTTCCCTCCGCTTTTTTTTCTTATCAGCCCTCACCCAACTTGCACAGGCAGAAGCTGGGGCCCGTGCCTTTAGCGTGCCGCCGCCCCTACCCTCACTTGGTGTAGCTGCAGTACGAGAAACAGCATCCTCACGATTGAAGTAGAAGCACCATGAGCAGCGGCTAGAGCGGCCTCTGCAGCACCAGCAGCAGCAAGCCCAGCCAATAGAGCAGCAACGCCGTGGGCAGCGAGTGATCGCTTTTGGCCGTGAAGAGAGTTATCCGTGGCTACGTCCGCCGTCTCCTCCATCGGTTTTAATTTTGGGTTTTCTGCTGTGTCTTGTGCCTCCAGGAATTCCCTATTCTGCTTCTGTCTACGGAGTGAACGGCAGTTGCCCCTCTGGCCTCAAGGCAGTCTGTTTGGCGGCGAGTTCCGTAGCTTTGGGCGAAACTCCTTTGGCTTTAGCTGTCGGCGTTGAGTCCTTGAGCAACGCTCCTTACCTGCTGTTGTACGAACGACTTTTTCCTTCTGCTGATACAGTTGCTCTTGCTGCTGCTACTGTTGCTGCTGCCTTTTAGAGGGTGTTTCCTGTTGCTTTGTTATCCCATAGCAAGTTGTTTGATTCTTGAACTTCTGCTGCTCCTTTTTTTTCTCCTTCCACCGCAGCAGCCATCGGTGCTGAAGAAGAACCTGCCGATGCCAACAACTGTCTTGACTGTCTTGACGCAGCTATGCGCAAGACAGCGGGCGATGGGGGGCCTTAAGGCTTTTCATTTGCTGACGTGCCTTCCTATGCGCTCTTGTATCCGTCGTGTGCTTTGCAACTAAAACATATTTGTTGTTTGTTTGTGCTGCAGGAGGGCGCGACAGGGCGGCTACAAACTGGGAGACGGTTCGTTAGCTGATTCGATTGTCCTCGAAGGCCTCAGAGGGTTTGAAAATCAGAAGCCGCGTGGAACGGTTAGAGACTTTCGAATGCGCCGTTTCTCTTTCTTTCTCCTCCCTATCTTCTGTCTCCCCCGCTTATCGCTCTCGCCTCCCGCTGTGGTGGAGTCTCCTGTATGGGTCTCCTTACTATTTCGGCCTCAGTCCTTCGTGCTTACCAGTCTTCTCTTTGTCGTTGCTGTGTCGCCCTACTTTGAGGCAAAATCTCTTGTCTGTTCTGCTTTTTGTCTCTGCTGCCTCCCCTTAAGCGGGCAGAAGCGGCGGCAGTGCAGTTGGGGATATCTCGAGAGGAATGCGACAAGTACGCAGTGCAGAGCTTCAAGCGTGCAGCAGATGCGGCGAGCAGCGGCTTCTTTCGTCTCGAGGGTCTTCTACCCTTCTCCACGGCATCTTTAGGTAATGCAGTTGATACGAATGGCGAACAGATCGGCTAGAGGTTTGTGTCTCTGTAGCGGCGGTTCGAAAAGACTGTTCTTTGCAGGCGATTGGGCAAGGACAAGAGCGACACACTTCTGCTGCCAGGACTATCAACAATGTGTTATAGCCACTGTTGCAGTGGTTACGAGTAGCGAACTGCTTCTTCACCTGCTGTAAAGCCACAATGTAGCAGGTAACGGACAGAGGGTAGGAAGACATGCCTTACGTTGTGATTTTTAGTGTGCCGTTGCTCTTGTGCAGACATGCCTAGCCAGTGTGCGATTTGCGCTGCATGCTCGCCTCAAGTGCCGCAGCTGCAACAGCACCAGGAACGCCATTTAGCAGTCTTCCGTCACCGCCGGCAACAGCCGCAGCATCAAGAGCCGCCGGGGGTGCTGCAACAGGATGAGGAGGTACAGCGCCTGTCACTGGACCGCCTTGCTTCGGCAGATCCGGTGTTCGGCCCTGAAGGGCTCACCACGTCTGAAAATGCCTTTAAGCTGGGGGACGGTGCTGCAGCAGTAGTGCTAGCAGCTGATGAAGAGGCGAGAAAAAGGGGCTTGAAGCCGCTGGCCAGGTAAGTCCCCGAGAAGCAAAGCGACCTGCAGATTTTTCCCGCTCTGCTGAGCTACTCAACCGGAAAGGCTCCATCGACCTGCTTCAGCGGCTAGAAGCAGATGCTTGAGACCGAGTGGCAGAGTCATACGGGGAATGTGTATATTTATGAGCAGAATTCTTGCCTTCGCTGACGCGGGGCAAGGCGACAGGGGACGGTCTATAGCTCCCGTTGCTGAGGAGGCCATGCTAAGGGCGCTCCGCCTGGCCGGTTTAGACCAGGCAAGCGAGATAGCACCTAGGGCTGCTGCGGATGTCTGCTGGGAGCTCAGTATATATGGGGCGATGCCACGACGGCAACAGCACTAACCTGGAAGCGCGCACTACTGTCCTGCCTCTACGTGGTTGCTTATTCTTATCTCGCTCTTCCTTTGTATGCCTGCGCGTCTCTTTCTTTGCGTGCGTCTTTGTCTCTGCCGCAGTGTCTGCCTGAGTGTATGTCTTCCTTGCCTGTGTCCATTTCTCTTTTTCTCTGGGTGTCCGTCTCTCTTTCGGTTGTTCCTAAGTTGACAGAGAGCTAATGGTTTGCTTGTTTGGCACCATGTGGCTGCCTTGTATTTTGGAACGCCTAAAACTGGGTTCGTATCCCCTTGTCTCTAGCTCTTTCCGGGATAAGTCTCGCGAGTATTGGGAATTTTGTGGTCGTTTGTTTGTCTACAAAGGCGCATTATTCCGGTGCTGTCTCTTGCGGGAGAGTGGCCCGAACCCCCCTTCCCCCAGTTGTCCCATGAGTTGTCAGTTTTCCCCTCAGGGATGCATACGGATTCCGTGTATCGTTTCTGATCGTCTTGCTGCGGCTAGTATTATGCGGGTGCAGGCGGATTTGTACGAAATTCATGAAGTCTTTGCTGCGCTGCCTCTGTTGCTGATGCGTCGGCTGAGTCTCTGTCCCTCCCGCGTTAATCTTCACGGCGGGGCGATTAGTCTAGGTCATCCTCTAGGTACGGTTTCAACCACCTTGGCAGGTTTCCACGGGACTCATTGTGCTGTTATAAAGCTAGTCGGGTGTTGCTTTACTGCTGTCTCGTATATCTTCAGGCATGTCGGGAGTGAGGATGCTGCTATCTTTAACAGCTGCCCTGAAAGCGCGGGACCTTCTCTACGGTTGTGCAGTCATCTGCAACGGGGAGGACTCTGCCACGGCGATCGTGCTGGAGGCTCTTTGATCAGGTCCTGTTTTGCAGCTTGGGCAGCCTTTCAATCCGCTACTGTGCAAGACCCTGCTTTGAACGGGCAGAAGGCATTTTGCATTAGTGGCCGCTCCTCGTGTCCTCCCTACGTTTTGTTAAGGCCCAAGCGCATGGGCATCCGTTCTATGGAACTACTTGCACGCTGCTTCCGCTGCTGATGCTGCTGAATGTGCAAATTTCCTGGAATTCTGGGCCTTTCAGGGATACGGGGCTTAGGCTGCGTGCACCATAGGTTTTGTGCACTCCAAGAACTCCTGTTACCTCTCGGACTTCTTTGTCGTTCTCCGCGCCCAGATTTATTTTGAGTTCATACACTCTGCTTTTTTGCTTAAGGCGTTTGCTGCTGAGTAGCAGCCACTCTTGCTCTCGTCTGTTTCCCGTAGCTGTTGTCCTGTCTCTTGCTCGTTGCGCACGCGCTTCGACCTCTCCACAGATACCTGCATAAACCGACCCTGCTCTCCGCACTTGTGCAGGTATATATATATATATATGTATACTTCTTCTACATGCATACATGCATGGATGTTACGTTAGGGCATGCTTTGATCTGTTCATCTCCATGGGAGCAGTCGGAGGTGGGCGCCGAGGGCCGGTGTCATTTGGGGGTAAAGCCTGTCGCCATGCAGACAGATGGAGGACGGTTTGATGAGTGGAGGGGCACGATCGCGAGCAAATCGCACTGCGGCAGGCGGTCGTCGGGGCCTTCGGGTATATACACGGGCTTCCCAAGGCGCGCACGTCCTCTCCTGCTGCGATGGTTCTCGCTGGTTGCACATGGGGCGTTTTAGGTTCTAAGCACTGGCCTAGATACAAATCTAGGGCTACGCCCGACCGGAAGGTCCCTGCAGTGGTAACGTATACATGGTGTACAGTGGAACGGCAGGGCCCGCAGAATACTCATTTCGTCTCTTTGTGTCCCCCTGTCTCCCTGACTGTCTGCGTGTCTTTCAGTGAATGACGAACAACATTCTGTTTGCTACTACAATGAACCTCCAGAGGCGCAAATCTTTTCTCTTGGACTTATGTAGATTTGAGTAATACCTAGCTTTATCCAGGGCACAAGGCAGGCAGACTGATGGGGAATAGTCTTGTGATGCGCTTGATCAAGGAGAGCAGAGACCGGCAGGCGTGAGAGGTTTGACGCCACATGGCAGGGCCTGTTGAGCACGCATTGAGCGTGGCGACTCCTAGATTTCGTGGTGATCCTTACGTTGGTTCTGTGTGGGCATATGCAGAATAAGTGGGGTGGAGTTTCCTGTGTGTGTTTTAATGGATAGATCAATCACCCAGCTGGAAGTTGTCGGAAGCTGATTGTAGCAGCGACTGGAACAGACCATGCGACCCAAGAGGAAATGGGGGTAGGAGCTTTATGTCCTGCGTGGGGGCCTCACCGACCCTGCAGACCGCATGTGAAGGGTTCTCTCGGTATACAGTGTTGCATGCGGATGCTACCCGCGTTGATTTTCTCAAACTTACTCGGCTGGCAGGTTGAGATTGACGCCTTGTTCAACTACATCGACCGCATTCGTCAACTCTTCTTGCACGTCCCGCCCGGAGTAGCAGCGTGCTTCGCCTCGTCATGAACATGCAAGCGCCATGAAGCGGCGCAAGCATACATGCATCGTTGCTACATGCGTTATATTGTTACACGTACGCTTTTCACTGCCTTCCGTTAGCCGTTCTATAGGTTTGTTAATTCGTCAGCGAAGCTGCACCCTAGAATAGATCCAAGCTGCCGAGAAGTGGGAATGCTC
>NW_013549199.1:0-7590 GCF_000499425.1 Eimeria acervulina | reverse complement strand
AGACGATTTGCTGCTACAGAGGGTTCTTGCTGCAGCTAAATCTGGAGTCTTGTAGGCTTTCTGCTGCAGCTAAAGGAGACAGTTCGCTGCAATAGAGGGTTCTTGCTGCAGCTAAATCGGGAGTCTTGTAGGCTTTTTGCTGCAGCTAAAGGAGACAGTTTGCTGCTATAGAGGGTTCTTGCTGCAGCTAAATCTGGAGTCTTGTAGGCTTTTTGCTGCAGCTAAAGGGGACAGTTTGCTGCTACAGAGGGTTCCTGCTGCAGCTAAATCGGGAGTCTTGTAGGCTTTCTGCTGCAGCTAAAGGAGACGATTTGCTGCTACAGAGGGTTCTTGCTGCAGCTAAATCTGGAGTCTTGTAGGCTTTTTGCTGCAGCTAAAGGAGACAGTTCGCTGCTATAGAGTGTTCTCGCTGCAGCTAAATCGGGAGTCTTGTAGGCTTTCTGCTGCAGCTAAAGGAGACAGTTTGCTGCTACAGAGGGTTCTTGCTGCAGCTAAATCTGGAGTCTTGTAGGCTTCCTGCTGCAGCTAAAGGAGACGATTTGCTGCTATAGAGGGTTCTTGCTGCACTTCCATCGAAGAGGAGACTGTCGGCTAACTCTGCTATAAGGCTCCTCTGAAAAGAGCGTTTTGGAGCAGCAAAGTTCTGGTTTCTTATATTTTGATAATATTTTAATTGTTTATTTTATAACAAACAGAAATATAATACATTTTTAGCTTTCTAGAGTCGAGGAGAAGGGAGTGGAGGCAGCGGCTGTCCCTGGGTATGAGGTGTCGTCGGACAATTTAATAAAAAAGGGGTCTGTAATGCATTTATTTGAACTATTATTAATAAACAAATATAAAAAATATATTATTTTAGAAGTAAATATCTTATTTTCCTTCGCTGCTGCTGCTGCGCCAGAGCACGTATGGCGGTGCTGCCCCAGGTAGCTACGGGCGCTGGCTGCTGAAGCTACGCAGCGTACAAGGGGGGTTTGTTTGTTATAAAAGAGACTGTTTATCCTTCTTTTGAGTTAATTTATTGCATAAAAGAGTGAAATTAATCAAAAAGAAAGAAAAAATACACCTGAAACCCCACAAATTATTGGGAACCGATCCCCGGCGTTGAAGACTCAGACCCCTGGCTGGAGCGACCCCTTTGCTGCTGGGCATCTCCACTGAAAAGAGAGGCATTAGGAAGCTGCTGTTGCTTATTTTTTATTGTTGTTCTATTCTGTATATTCTTCTTTGTTTTTCTTTACTTTTTACTCCCTCAATCACCTCCAGCAGCAGCAACTGCCCTTACGCGGTTCTACCGCCCCACAGAGCTCTATACCTTATCTCTCTATAGCAGCAGGGCCTCAACCTCTAACCTCTTTAAAACCTCTAAAGCCTTCAGGTGTCTGTACAGCTTAAGAACGCCTTAAAAAAATATACCCTGAGAGGTATCTCTTCTTCGTTCTTTAACCGCAGCAACAGGGGCCCACCAACTCGCCCTTCTTCTCCCCATCACCAGCAGCAGCAGCAGCAGCAGCAACAGCAGGAGCAGCAGCAGGAGGAGGGGGCCACTGAGTATTTGAAGCAGCAGCAGACTCTCGTAGAGCTGTCGTTTCTCTGCTGGAATGCCTGCTGCTAGGTGTACGTACACCTCAGGGCCTCTTCCGAGTGAAGTCAGGTTGTTTTAAAGAGGAAAGGGGCCCCTTTATTTATATATTTATAAACAGAGATAGAAAGATGGGGCCCCTACCACATTGTATATGGGGCTTCCGTCCTGTGCGGCTGCAGCGGCTGCTGCAGCATCTGCTGCTGCTGCTGCTGTTGCTGCTGCTGCTGTGCAGCTTGTTGGAACCCTGCAACGCGCGTATGCGACATTCGCCAAGGCAGATGGAGCAGCAGCAGCACTCACCTCCTTCGAGTCAGCAGGGGCCTAATGGTGGAGCAGAGCGAGTTAATGCGAGGGAAGAAGACGTGGAAGTAGAATTAGTAGTTGAAGATCCTAGAGATGTAGCAACAGAGAAAGTGTATCTACAAGGAAGAAATGATGGACGTACTAATAGAGGGCCTCGAGGGCGGAAGAATGCTAACGCTTTATTATCGCGTCATGAAGGAGACGAAGACATGGTGCCATTGACTATATCTAAGAGGGGTGTAGCTTCTTTATTAGCTGTGCTTCTTGCTCTGTTATTAGCAAAAAGAGTTATAAGCATTGAAAAAAGATTATCAAAAGAAGAAGCAGCAATGGAAGCAGAAACAGAACAGCTAGAGACAGCAACAACAGCAGGCGCTAAACTAAGAGAAGCGCAACAACGGGAGGATCTGGCTGCAGAGACAGCTCGTCAAGAGTTAGATGCAATAGAGAAGCAAGACAGGCAGAATGTTGCTTTATTAAAGATTTTAGAGGAAAAGAAGCAGGCTGCAGAGAAGGGCAAAGAGAGGGCTAAGCTTCCCATCGACGAGCAGGTAGATGAAGCATTAAGAGCAGCAAGAGCAAGACTAACAGCAGCATTGGACGCAAAGGCAGATGCTGAGGCTTCTCTAGAAGCTATAGGAGAAGTTGAAAACCTTACAGAAGAACAAGCACAGGTATTACTGGCTAATATACAAGATGATATAACAGATGCAGAGAGAGTAGCAAATAGACTAGAAGCAGGTCTAAGTAGAGGAAGAAAAGCAAAAACAGCATTTGGTGTAGAACAAGCACTTAGAAATATGCTGGGTGCAATGGAAAAAGAAATGGAAGCTGTTGAAGACGAAGTTCATGACTGGCAAGAAGAAATAGAGCTTACGAGGGAGAAGCTTCTGCTAGAGACTACAGCAATAGACGAAGAGCTGGAAGACCTAAAAGAAGTACAGACTGTATTAGAAGAAAGAAGAGATAACGTTGAACAAGCTTTGCAACAATGTGCAGCAGAGAAAGCGGCTGTTATGAAAGAAATAGACGAGACAGAACAACAGCTCCAAGATGGAGTTGAACTCCTCGTTAAGCTTCAGAATTTGCCTAAAGTATATAAACGCAGAGAAGAAATGCTGAAAAAAGCTGCAGAGCTTCAAGAACAACTCAAAGACGAGATAGAAGAATTAATCGGGGTGACCTTAGGTAAAGGATCAGCAGAAGGAGCAGCAAAGGAAGAAGGCAGCAGTACTTCTGACGGCTTGGGAGGTCTATTCCCTGAAGAAGCGCAGCTTGTCAAGCTTAAGCAGCAGCTTGTATATTTAAATAGACGAAAAGAAGAAACAGAATTAGAGCTAGCAGCGCTGAGTGATGAAAAAGAAAAGGCTCAATTAGCTAAGGCATTAGGAGCTCTTATTGTTCAGCAAGCTGATTATGAGGTTGATGCGTTTGTAGATTTAGAGGAAGAAGAACCTACAGATGGAGATGCGACTCAGAAAGAACAAACAGAGGGTGAGGGCTCAACACAACAGGAACAGACGCAGCAAAATGCTTCTACTCCTGCTCCTGACGACAATGCTGCTCCTGCTGCTCCTGCTGCTGATGATGCAGCAGCAAAAGAATCTTCTACAGCGAAGGGTGATGGCGCCTCTGGTGCTGCTGCTGCTGATGATGTTGATGTAGCAGTAAGAGCAGGGAAGAGTGAAGAGTCTGGGGAAAAAGAAGAACAAGAACAAGAAGAAGAAGAAGAAACTATAAGTGAAGCGATGCTAAAAGCTCAAGAAGACGTAGCTCTTGCTCGACATAGATTGCACGACGTAGCAGAAAAAAGGCGTAGACTTGAGCGAGACCTGTTATTCATAAAAGCACAAATAGATAAGACGGAGAAACAGATAGAGTATTACCAACGTCTTGTAGACAGGCTAAAGGGTTTCCTTGAAGACAGAGTAAAGCATGCACCAGCCCATGCTATGGCAAGAACAGAAGCGATGGAGAGCAAGATTGGGAATATCGAGAAGGCCTTACGACGCCTGCAGAAGAATGCGAAGAAAATATATGACCAAGCAGCAAAAGCTCTTGCTTCAGCAACAGATCTTGTTGCTGAACAACAGGAGCAGCAGCGTATCTGCCAGGCTGCTGATGATGCAATATTATTAGCACTAAGCGCTCTCTTTGAAGAATTAAGCGAAATGCGTCTAGCGGGGAGATTAGCGACGGATGATCTCTTATACTTGAGGGAGAAGGAGATGCTTATGGCCCCTACAGTATTTGGCGTTTTGCTGCAACAAGCTGCTATGGAAGGCCCCTCATGTAAGGAACAGAAGGAAGTTGCGGAGGCCTGGGTAGATAGAGTAGAAGCAGAAAGAGAAGAGCTTCGAGTGCAATTACAGAGGTCTATTGACTTTGAAGAACAACTTGAGGAGTGGCTTATCGCAGTAGAAGAAGCAGCGACGGTGGATCTACTGAACATACGAACAGACGTCATGAACGCCCTAAGCGCTCTAGCAAAGGAACGAGCTAATAAGAAGTTTTGTGAGGCAAGATTAAAGGCTATAGAACATCTAACCCAAGGATATATAGAATCTGCAGTTGATAGTCTCTTTACTGAGGCACTCCGCGAACGAGGACGTAGAGAGGCAATGTATGGGCTAGATATGGAAGTTGCAGAGGGTATACATGAGGCTTCTAAAGAAGCTATTTCTGAAGAAGCAAGTAGATTAAGAGGATTGTGCAAGATGGCTGCTTCTCTTGAAGAAAAATACTCTCCTTTACACGCGGTAGAGTTCCTACAGTCTCCAGGGAAACCCAGAAAAGTACGAAAGGTACCGTTTCCTGAAGGAAGCTCAAGAAGGTTTGCTGGTGAGCTTGTGGATGAGAGACCTAAACCTACTTCAACTAAGATATTTAGCGATGGATCTACAGGAGAAACGCATGAAGGAGTGCTGCAACTGGGAAGAAAAGGTAAAGGAATTACTTCTAGTAATGAGAATACACATACACCCGAAGCCTCCACTGAAACACGCGAAGAAGAAGACACACAAGAAGAAGTAAAAGAAGATAAAGAAGGCGAAGAAGACAAAGAAGACAAAGAAGAGAACGCAAGCACAGAAGAAAGTGTATAATGCACAACTTATACAGAGGAACGCGCAACGCCTCCCCCAATGCAGTAATTATATAATAAGAGTAGCTACAAGACCCTCCCGGTCTCTTCGTCTGCAGCGCGTCTGTCTCCTTTTGCTGTCTCTTGATTGCTGCTGCCAGAGGGCATCAACAGTAACAAGAACTAAGAAGGAGACAGACTTATTTTAAAGTGCTGCTTGCAGTTGAATGAGGGGTTGTGGGGCCTTGCATGCGGAGCATGCATGCTGCTTCCCCTTCGGGGGAGACAACCGATGCTGCCTGGAAGAGGAGGAGACAGAAGCTGCTGTCTCCTTCTTGCGAGGAGAAAGGAAGTGTCTCTTCGTTGCTTGAAGATAGAAAATGTCTCCTTTCTGTAGGGAGATACATACTGTCTCCTTGGCTACAGGAGACAGAAAGTATCTCCGTGTTGGAGGGAGAAAAGATGTCCCCTTTGTTGTAGGGAGACAGCAGGTGTCTCCTTCTTTATAGAGAGACAGCAGGTGTCTCCTTCTTTATAGGGAGACAGCAGGTGTCTCCTCTGTTATAGGGAGATGCAACGCTTCTCCGTTGTGGGGAGACAGCAGGTGTCTCCTTTGTCGTAGGGAGAGAGAATGTGTCTCCTTTGTTGTAGGGAGACAGCATGCGTCTCCTTTGTTGTAGGGAAAAGGTGTCTCCTTTGTTGTATGGGGACATAAGGTAACTTCTTGTTGTAGGGAGAGGAGTTTTCTCCTCGAAGAGGTGTCTCCTCGTTGCGAGGAGACAGCAGCTGCTTCGGCTGCTGTCTGTCTCCTGCTGCTGCCGTCGCCCGCAGGAGATGCATGCAAGGGCTTGGTTAATTAAGAAGACAGGGGCCCCCCTGGGGATAGCGGCTCACCTGCAGCGCGCCCATCACCATTTAGAGACTGTCTCTTTTTGTTTCTGCCTTGCACAGCACAGTACTACTGTCCGAGGGGCCCCTCATGTAGATACACCATAGCCGCACCAAGGCTGTCTCCGTTGCATGCCTGCATGCATGCATGCAAGCATGCATGCATGCATGCACTCTATACGGCCTTCTACACACTGAGGAGGAGACAGCTACGAGGGCAAGGCCCTCCCCCCCTTTCCGCACCTCTTCCCCCAACAGGGAGGAGCAGCGCTCGTCTGTGGGGCCCCACAAGGTTCAGGACAGCAGCTGGGGGGCCCCCAAACAGAGGAGGGCCCCCCATAGGGAGCGGGGCTTCAGCACGACCTGTAGGCAAAGCCTGACAAGTGGAGGCCCCCACCACACTGTGGGGGCCCCGACCACACTGCAGGGGGCCCCAGTACATACACCTCAGGGGGCCCCAACTAAGTAGGGGCCCCCCCGTACTATGGGAGCCCCCCCTTCAGTGTGTGGGACCCCACAGTGAGCAGAGTTAGGGGGGCGGGCTTTATGGGGACCTCTTTGATTTTTATAAACTGTTGGCGAGTCTCTTTCTCTGGTTTGTTGGGCTGTATCTTGAAGGCGTGAGTTACACAATACTCAGCAGCAGCAGCAACAGCAGCTGCAGCAGCGGCAGCAGCAGAGCTGCCGTCAATATGCTGTGCAGCTGGTGCAGGCATAGAAGGCTTAGGAAACCTAAGCAAGCCCCAAGGAGTCCCCTGCATGCTGCTGCTGCATGCAGACAGTAGTCTCTATGTAGTAAAGGAGTATGTAGGGAAGAAAGAGACGATAGAAGGGCTGGAGAGCTAATAGGTGGTTAGGAGTGTAACTAATAAATGCTTATAATAGAGCAGGGGTGGCGCATACAAAGGGGGCCCCCCTACCTTCTTCGAATAAGAAGGGAGGGGGCCCCCCATAAGAAGCAGCAAACAAAGTGTTGTGAGGTATTATTTGTCTCTTTACATCCTTATATAGTTCTAAATGCTGTATTTAATGAAGTTATTTAGATATTCTTGTCTTATGCATCACAAAAGGTAAGGTAGCTGAGTAAGAAAAACTATACTTTTATAAACAGATACAGCTGTCTCTGTCTCTGGGCTGTATGCATGCACAGGGAAGAGTACTTATGTTTGCTACTACAAACTAAAAGGAGACATCTTCACTTTCTTCTGCTGTCTCTAAAGCGCCCTAAAATATAATCCTCTATATATAATAATGAGCTCTAGGGTTTAGGGTTTAGGGTTTAGGGTTTAGTCTAGGGTATATGTAAAAGCATTAACAACGATATACTTTGTATACACCTGTTCTACACCTTATTATTAGCGAAGTGTCTTTATGCATTTATTTGCTTCTCTATTCTTTTTATTTAATAGAAATATCTCTCTCAATAAACTTTTATTATTTCTTCCACAAGCTACAACACAAAGAAATAATAAAAGTATATTGATAAAATAATTATAAATTACTTTTTATAATCTCTTCCTTAACTACCTCCATTTACGTTTTGTTCTATTTGTTGTTTGTTTTTGTTTTTCATTCATTTGCTGCTGTATCTTTTTGCTTAAATAAATAAATCTTGTCTCCATACACTCCTAGGTGTATCTATGTCTATATCTATATGCTTATCGGTATCCGCATATATATATATATATATGCATATCTATAGGTATATATCTATATCTATATATCTGTATAT
>NW_013549200.1:0-6610 GCF_000499425.1 Eimeria acervulina | reverse complement strand
ACAAACAAACAAGCAAATAAAACAAGCAAATAAAAAACAAAACAGGCAAACGAATAGAAAAAAAAACAAACAAAGAACAAACAAAGAAAACAAACAAAACAACCAGCGCATAGAAAGCGAAAGGAAACACAAAAAAACAAAACAAACAAATAGAAAACAAAAACAAACAAATAAACAAACAGAGAACAAACAAAACAAATAAACGGAGCAAGAAAAACAAAACAAACAAAATATGCAATCAAACAACCGAAAAAGAAGAGAAAGAAACAATAATCTGCATGCATCAAAAAGATAAGATATCTGCTTACTTCCTTGACTCCGCAGGAGACATAGGGGACAGTTAGCTGCAGCAGCAGAAGCAGCAACAGGGCGTGGAGGAGCAGCAGCAGGAGCAGCAGGAGCAGCAGCAAAAAGCAGCGCAGCTGCAGCTGCGACTGTTATAATATTCATCATGTTGAGTATTAAAATGTCTGAGTAAAGAAAAGCAAAAGCAGAAGAAGAAAATAATATTAGAGAATGAAGCAAAACATATAAAGAAAGAAACAAACAAAAAAAGAGAGAGAGACAACACTAATAAACAAATAATATACTTTAAATAACCAAGACATACAAAACAAAAGAATCTCAAGGAGAGCAAGCTGCGAAAAAGGAATACTTATTTACATATTAGAGTCATTCTAATGATTAAAATAGATAAAAATCAAACAAAAAAACAAACTCAATATAAGCTTTTTGAGGTGTATATACACCTCTGGTGTATATACAGCTGCTGCACCGCTTTGCTGTTATATAGACATTTATTTATTTTCTTCTATTAATGCTGGAAATATTGTTGTTTAATGCTGCAGTAGAAGAGTAGAAGAAGAAAGGAGACGAGTTATTGGGGTGTATACGCAGCTCTGCATTAATAACACTGAGTAGCAGCAAGAGAAAGATAAAAGAAGAATAAAATAGAATAAAAATAAAACAAAGAAGATTCTTACCTTGAGTATGCTGTCTGTACGATATATATATTTGTATTTTATTCCTTAAATTCAATATTATTATTATTTAAACATAAATATATAAATAGAAGAATAAAAACAGAGAGGCGGCTGTCTACCGCTGTTTAGCTGTGTACATACACCTCAAAGATAAGAAAAGATACAACATAAAAGACATATATATTAAAAGAAGATATTGCATGCATGCAAACAAAGAAAACAATCATTTATATTGTACACAACTTCTTCTATCTCCAGCAGCAGCAGCAGCAGCAAGCTAAACAAAGAGAGACAAGGAGACAGCAGCAGCAGCAGCAGCTGCTGCTGCTGCTGCTTACGCAATATAGAGGAGCGTGTTGCTGCTGCTTGTCTATATTTCTTTCTTACAACCCCCCCAGAGCTTGTCTTTTCTTTTATTATAATTAATATTAAGTATTTAAATGCATTATTTATCAAAGCAGCTAGTTTGCTGCTGCTGCAGCACAGACATCTGCGCAGCCTTCTTCAGCCTACGGGGGGCCCCCCTTCTCCCTAAGGCAACGCCAGTTGTCTCTTTGTTTATAACTTCTCATTTTAAAGGGCTGCTGCTGCTGCTGCTGCTGCTGCGACTTGAATGATATATCATTTAAACTTGATTTTCTTCTGTTGTAGATATAAGCTAAATTCTCAGCTTAACCCGCAGGCTCCCCCCCTGTTTCTTGCTGCGGGTTTAGGGTTTAGGGTTTAGGGTTTATGGTTTAGGGTTTAGGGTTTAGGGTTTAAAACCCATATGCGGGGGTATATTTGAAGCGAGCAGCAGCAAAAAGACCGGCTGCTAGCATGCAGTGCAGTGCTGCGAACCTGACGTAGCAGCAGCAGCAGCAGCAGCAACAGCAGCAGCAGCTGCAGCAGCAATATAGTGGTATCTCAATATTTGCTTCCCCACTCATTTATAGCTAAGATGAATTCGAGTCTCTTCGGCTTCTCCACGGGGCTGCAGCAGCAGCAGCAACAACAGCAGCAGCAACAGCAGCAGCAGCAGAACGCTGCAGCAGGTAGGTTCCCGCCCCCTCTTACTTTGAATATCAAGAAGAATTTTTTAGGGTCTCTTCAGGGCTCTGCATGAGTATCTGCAGTGCCTAGCTAAGGTTTAGGGTTTAGGGTTTAGGGTTTAGGGTGTTTGCTTTGCTCAGCCGCACAGGAGCTGCCTATACACCAGAAGAACTACCTTGTCTCGCTGCAGTCCAGGCTGCAGCGGGTAGAGCAGCTGCTGAAGGATGAGACGCCAGCAGCATTAGGGTTTTCTTATGATCTCGATAGCAGCAGCAGCAGCAACAACAACAACAACAACGCAGGCCTCACACGAGCGCAGCAGCAAAACCTGCAAATGGAGCAGCAGGTGCAGCAGCTAGCAGCAGCAAACCCGCAGCAAGGTCAAGAACTTCTTTCTCGCTGGCAGAGAGCAGTCTACAGAAACCCTGACCGCCAGGCGGGTGCGTCTAGGGTTTAGGGTTTAGGGTTTAGGGTTTAGAGTAGATGCAGCAGCAGCAGCAGTTGTAGGAGAGGTTTCTGCGCAGTCAGTGCCGCATTCAACAACTCTTCCTTATATGCTCCTGCTTCTTTTGTTGCTGCTGTTGTTGCTGCTGTTGCTGTTGCTGCTGCTGCTCTTGCCGCTGCTGTTGTTGCTACTATTGCTCTTGCTGCTGCTGCTCTTGCCTCTGCTGCTCTTGCTGTTGCTGCTGCTCTTGCTGCTGCTGCTGCTGCTGCTGCTGCAGGGGTGGTGGTGCCTGTCGTGGGGCTGCAGGGTTTAGCAGCGCGCATTTCAGGTGCAGGTGAGAGGATGGAGACAATTGTACAAGCAGCAGCAGCAACAGCAAGAGACACAGAGAAGCTTGCCGCCAAGTACAAGCAAATGAAGGCAGCAGTAAGAGGAACTGCTGCTGCTGCTGCTGCTGCTGCTGCTGCTGCTGCTGCTGTTGCGCTGCTGTTGTGCTGCTGTTGGTCCCACTGCTGCTGCTTCACTCGCAGCTGCTGCTGCTGCTACGGCTGCTGCTCCCACTCATGCGGAAGGTGTTTCTGCTGCTACTGCTGCTTCTACTGCTGTTGCTGCTGCTGCTGCTGCATCGGCTGAGGCCGCCTTCTTTTGTCTTTTAAGGTGCTGCGCTGCTGCTGATGTTGATAACTCCTGAAGGCACTGGATGACGTGACGAATTGTTGCTGCTGCTGCTGCTGCGGCTACGGCTGCTGCCGATGGCAGTGTTGCTGCTGCTGCTGCTGAGTTATGGAGCCTGTTGAGGGTTGTTCTACTTGCTGCGTTGCTGTTGCGTTTGCTGCTGCTGCATGCGCTGTGGTGCTGCTGTCGACTGTGGGGCTGCATGCGTTTGCCGCCGCTGCTGCTGCTGCTGCTGCAGTTGGTGAGGATTAAAAAGAGACACGCGGTCTTAGGCCACAGCCTCATCAGGACAGTTGGATTGCTGGAAGGTGCGTTCTGCTGCTGCTGCTGCTGCTGGGGTTCTGCTGCTGCTGTTGCTGCTACGGGCCCTTCTGCTGCTGCTGGTGCTGTTGCTGTCCCTGCTCGGTAGAAAGAGTGATTTAGAGCAATTTGGCGCTGCTGCTGCTGCTTGTGAAGGGGCCTTCTTCAATGTCTCGGTTCTAGGCACTGTCGCCGTTGTTGCAGCAGCTGCTGCGGTTGTTGTTGCTGCTATTGCTGCTGCTGCCGCTGCTGTTGCTGCTGCTGCTGCAGGATTGGCTGTTAGCCGCGGTGTCTGTGAGGCAAACCCGCGTTGCGAGGCAGCAAATGAGCAGCTACTGATGCGTATTCAGGTAAGCAGCGTTCAGTGCAGCAGCAGCAGCAGCAGCAGCAACAGCAACAGCAGCGGCAGCAGTAGCAGATCTTCCTATGCCTGCAACGGATTTCAGCGCACTTCTTCGTTGTGTTTGCTGCCATTTTCTGTTCAGTAGTGGCTACAGTGTTAAATTGCTTGTTTTCTGCTGTTGCTGCTGCTGCTGCTGCTACCGCTGCTGCTGCTGCTGCTGCTGCTTATTTCTGTTTGCTGCAGGAGAAGTTTCAGTGGGCAGACTGGCAGCAGCGGATAGACGGCTTGCGTGTGTGGCTGGCGAGTTTGCAGCAGCAGCAGCCGGAGAGCAGCAGCAATAGCAACAGCAACAGCAGCAGCAGCGGCAGCAGCGAGGAGCAGCAGCCGGTGGTAGCGCCCGCTCTGCTGCGGCTGCTTACTGTTCAAGCGGAGACGGTGCAGCAGCTGCTGCAGTCGCTCGCAAACACAGAAGCACACGTCTCTCGACTCCAGGCTTCAGTTATAGCTGCACGCACCAGGACAAAATAACGCCCTCAACACAGCAGCAGCAGCAGCAGCAGCAACAGCAGCAACAGCAGCAACAGCAGCAGCAAGGGGGGGCCTTCTTTCCCCCCTTGGGGCCCCTTTGCATTCAGACAGCCTCCAGCTGAATTTGCAGCAGCTCAGCAGCAGATGAAGGGGCCCCCCTTTGGGGGCCCCCACCCCTTGGTTATATTTAGAATTCATCCATCTGAATATAGAGAGCTCCTTTCGATTGGTGATGGGGGCCCCCACGGAGTTGCGTGGAGGCCCTCCTTAGGGGGCCCCCTGAGGGTACAAGGGGGCCCCTTGAGGGTACAAGGAGGCCCCCTGGGGGCCCCCATGTGCCGCAGTTCATAGCGCAGCATTCGTTTATTTTGCTGTTAGGGGGCCCAGGGGCCCCTAGGGATATTTGGGGGCCCCAGCGGGCCCCAGAGGAGAGGTTTAAAGGATGCCGAGTGTTTTGCTGAGCTTCTTGTCAGTCTTCTTGACTCCTTGTCCTGCAGCAGCAGTTGTATCAGCTGCAGCAGCAGCAGCGGCAACTGCTGCTGCTGCTGCAATTGCAGTTGCTGCTGCGGAATGTGCACTTGTTCGGGGGGAGGGAGCGACATCTATTGTTGTTTTCTCTGGCGATTAGATTAAAGAAGTAAAGGGATTTGTCTTCGTTATATTTTCGCGCATGCAAGGGGCCCCTCCACAGACAGATGGATGGGGCTGCAGCTGAGCCTGTGAGATCAGCTCTTAGTAACGCTTTTTAGGGGCCTTCTTTACTTCTAATGGGGCCTCATAGAGGGCCCAGCAAACTCCAACTCCCCAAAAGGGTCCGAATTAGCTGTTTCACAAGGGGCCTCTGAGGGGCCCGCTCTGAGGGCCCCGCTGAGGGGCCCCCTTTGAGGGCCCTGCTGAGGAGCCCCCTTGCGGGCCCTCCTAGGGGCCTCCCTGAGGGGCCCCTGATGGGGCCCTCTTAGGGGGCCCTCCTAGGGGCCTCCCTGGGGGCCCTCCTAGGGGCCTCCCTGAGGGGCCCCTGATGGGCCCTCTTAGGGGCCCAACTTGAGGGGCCCCCTTGAGGGGACTCATTTGCATTGTGTTGCATTTGGGGCCTTTTGAGGGGTTGAAATTTGCTGTGGGCGGACATGGGGTGTTAAGAAACGTATTTAGGGTTTAGGGTTTAGGGTTTAGGGTTTAGTTGTTTCCGTTTTAATGGCAGTAGCAGCCCCATAGAATGCAGTAGCAAGACATTGCTAAAGGGCTACAGTTTCTTTCTGCTGTTCTGCTTCTGGGGGATGCATGCATTCCTCGCCTTTCGTGAGTTTCAACTGTACGTACACCTGAGCAGCTGCCTCTCCCCCCCGTGCCATGGAGCGCCAGACCCCACAGCAGCAGCAGCAACAACAGCAGCAGCAACAGCAGCAGCAGCAACAGTGTCAGTGCACGAATATATATCCTCAACGGGAATGAGCTGGGGTATATATAGAGGGCGTCCTGTAGGAATATAGTAATGTGAAGCCTTTACTTAGACTTCATTCAAACACATTTATATCTATCTTTATATCTATATATATTTATATTTTAATGCTATTCTCCTCTGCCACAGCGGGGCTTCTGCATGCGTACGAAGCACTTTTAAATCTTTTAAGGGTATTCTTCTTCCTGCTGAGTAGAGAAACCCCACGAGTGAAGCTCTCAGTCGGGTGGCTGGAGATGCATGCATGCATGCATGCTTTTGGTGCTGCTGCTGTTGCTGCTGCTGCTGGTGTAGAGCAGCAGTGAAACAGAACAAAGAGAAGAACAGAGCACAACAGTCCCACCCCCACCCCCGCTGCAGCAGCGGAAGGCTGAGTCTTGAGACCTAGAAGGGCCCCCAGAGGGGGACAGCTAGCTAGGGTTTAGGGTTTAGGGTTTAGGAGGAGTACAGAAAGGAGGCCCTTCTTCTTGCATCTCCGCCTCCACGCACAGACCCTAGTAACCCCCCTGAAGCTGCACAGTATATATATCTATATGCATACATACATACATATATATATATATATATATATATATATATACGCAGCCCTTGCTGCCATAAGATGCTGTTGTTCAAGGTACGGGGACTCCACCGGCGTCTCTTTATTTTAATTTATTTTGCGGGTTGTTTCTGTGTTGAGGGTTTAGACCATGTGGAGTGTCTGTACATTTCTTGCAAGAGTGCATGCATTTGATTTAATGGAGATGATGCATACAGCCCAATTGAGAGGCTTTTTCTTTTTATGTTTGTTTATATAGGGGAGGAGTCTTTATATGCTGTGCTCTATTCACCTTATTGTACGCCTTTGT